>NC_091243.1:13914433-13941933 GCF_040958095.1 Procambarus clarkii | reverse complement strand
CCATATTAGTTAACAAATGGAATACATTAAGCAGTGATGTGGTGGAGGCTGGCTCCATACACAGTTTCAAATGTAAATTTGATAGAGCCCAGTAGGCTCAGGAATCTGTTCACCAGTTGATTGACGGTTGAGAGGCGGGACCAAAGAGCCAGAGCTCAACCCCCGCCAGAACAACTAGGTGAATACACACACACACACACACACATACACACACACACACACACACACAAGTGATGAGGTGGAGGCTGACTCCATACACAGTTTCAAATGTAGATATGATAGAACCCAGTAGACTCAGGAATCTGTACACCAGTTGATTGACAGTTGAGAGGCGGGACCAAAGAGACAAAGCTCAACCCCCGCAAGCACAACTAAGTGAGTAAAAGTAGGTGAGTACACAAGAGACAACCACAGTACCCCTGACATGCATCCCCTTGCAAATAAGTACTGGAAAGAATAATATGAATAAGACTGCGCACCTAGAGAGAATTAGATATGTAAACAAACATCAACATGGCTTCACGGAAGGTAGATTATGCTTAACGAACTTTCAAAAGTTTTATGATAAAATAACGATTTTATCAAAAAACAAAGTGGCAGGACAGAGAAGATTGCATAGCTTGCATATTTCTGGGTTGCCTAAAAGCCTTTGAAGCAATATCATTCAAGAGATTAGCACACAAACTTGAGAGGCAGGCTATAAGTTGAGAACTCTGACATGGGAAAAAGAATACCTAACAGACAGGAGTCAGAGAGCCGAGTGAGGGGCGAGAATTCAGACTGGCGAAGGGCAACAAGCAGAACACCATAAGAATCGGTGCTAGGACCCGCGCTGTTTCACATTTATGTTAATGTCCTATCTACAAGAGTAGAATACTATGTGTTGGCGTTTTCAAGTGATGCGAGACTAATGAGAAGAGTTGAGACTCGTGAGGGTTGTAAAATTCTCGAAGATGTCTTAGATAAAGGGCAGAGTTGGTCCAAGAAATGGCTTCTGGATTTTAAATAGTAAATAACATGGCTGTATAGAGAGCATAAGAGTATAACATGTACTGTACATATATTGTCTGTATACAGTATATATAAATATGTACAAGTGTGTGTGTGTACATATGTATATGTACTGACACAAGAAACTGTACTTGTGGTCGGTCTCGAGGCCATTGTTGATGTGACGATGTGCATTGAATTTTGTAACCAGCTCATCAAGATTGTAACTTGTTTAGCTAAATGAATTATGGGGGTTCAGTCCCTGAGCCCATTATGTGCCTTTATAACCCATTCCCCTCCCGCCCACAAGATGGGTATGGGGTGCATAATAAATGAACTAACCTAAAAACTTCATATGTATTATATATGTAAATCTGGATGAAATATTTCTCTCCTCGCAGCTGGATGCTAAGAAGTCTCCTCTCGCCTTGTTGGCGCAAACGTGTTCATCTATTGGCGCTGATCTTTCCCAGAAGGGCACTATTCCTCCCGTAGAGAAGAGTAGCAGTAAGGGCAAGTCGTCTCCGGGCACTAAGTCTCCGGGCACTGCACTCGCCATTTCACCCTCGGACGATACTAAAACGACCACTACTTCGTCCTTTAAGCCTTACGAGAAGAAGGAGGACGACGACCGAGTAAGTCCTAAGAGAACGTCCCCCAGTGCGCGGTCGCCCGCCGGGAGCCAACCCAGCGCAGAACGTTCTTCGTCGAGAAGTAGCGAGAGTGGGCGGTCTTCGTCGCGCCCGCGAGAACCAGCCACCTCGTCAGCGTCATCGCTCTCGCCGCGAATCGCCTCCCCCGTCACGCCAAAGACTTCCTCGTCACTATCTCACACATTCTCAGCCCTGGGAGATCTAAGCAAGGACCCCCTAGCGGCGTACAAGTTAGCCCCCAGCCTCTACCCTCACCTGGCACTTGGCCTCGACCCTCTGGGCGCAGCGGGACTCTCAGCGCTCACAGCCAAGGTAAGCACTTCCATGCACTTAATTTATGGCTATTACCCAAATGGCTTTGTTTACAGCCTTGTTTTCTTTAGTCTCTCCCCATGCAGAAATTCAGTCACCTAACCATTTTCTATTTGGGTGCTATTCACTGTAAACATTTGAGTTATCAGTAATATCTTACAAATATTTTTAATGCAAAGGCTTTGTTAGAAAAAGAGAAATGACACATTTAGATAATTATAACCTTAGTTTTATCCATGAAAATTATATTAGTGGTATGAGTGAAACATGCAGTATATATATATATATATATATATATATATATATATATATATATATATATATATATATATATATATATATATATATATATATATATGCGAACAAGCCTGAATGGTCCCCAGGACTATATGCGAATGAAAACTCACACCCCAGAAGTGACTCGAACCCATACTCCCAGAAGCAACGCAACTGGTAACTACAGGGCGCCTTAATCCGCTTGACCATCACGGCCGTCAAAAGGAAGTGATAGCCGAGGCTATTTGAGCCACTTCCCCGACGGCAACTCGGATGGTAATCTTGGGCATAGCATTTCACCAAATCACCTCATTCTTTGGGGCACACGTGAGGAACACAAATGCGAACAAGCCTGAATGGTCCCCAGGACTATATGCGAATGAAAACTCACACCCCAGAAGTGACTCGAACCCATACTCCCAGAAGCAACGCAACTGGTAACTACAGGGCGCCTTAATCCGCTTGACCATCACGGCCGTCAAAAGGAAGTGATAGCCGAGGCTATTTGAGCCACTTCCCCGACGGCAACTCGGATGGTAATCTTGGGCATAGCATTTCACCAAATCACCTCATTCTTTGGGGCACACGTGAGGAACACAAATGCGAACAAGCCTGAATGGTCCCCAGGACTATATGCGAATGAAAACTCACACCCCAGAAGTGACTCGAACCCATACTCCCAGAAGCAACGCAACTGGTAACTACAGGGCGCCTTAATCCGTTCGCATTTGTGTTCCTCACGTGTGCCCCAAAGAATGAGGTGATTTGGTGAAATGCTATGCCCAAGATTACCATCCGAGTTGCCGTCGGGGAAGTGGCTCAAATAGCCTCGGCTATCACTTCCTTTTGACGGCTGTGATGGTCAAGCGGATTAAGGCGCCCTGTAGTTACCAGTTGCGTTGCTTCTGGGAGTATGGGTTCGAGTCACTTCTGGGGTGTGAGTTTTCATTCGCATATAGTCCTGGGGACCATTCAGGCTTGTTCGCATTTGTGTTCCTCACGTGTGCCCCAAAGAATGAGGTGATTTGGTGAAATGCTATGCCCAAGATTACCATCCGAGTTGCCGTCGGGGAAGTGGCTCAAATAGCCTCGGCTATCACTTCCTTTTGACGGCCGTGATGGTCAAGCGGATTAAGGCGCCCTGTAGTTACCAGTTGCGTTGCTTCTGGGAGTATGGGTTCGAGTCACTTCTGGGGTGTGAGTTTTCATTCGCATATAGTCCTGGGGACCATTCAGGCTTGTTCGCATTTGTGTTCCTCACGTGTGCCCCAAAGAATGAGGTGATTTGGTGAAATGCTATGCCCAAGATTACCATCCGAGTTGCCGTCGGGGAAGTGGCTCAAATAGCCTCGGCTATCACTTCCTTTTGACGGCCGTGATGGTCAAGCGGATTAAGGCGCCCTGTAGTTACCAGTTGCGTTGCTTCTGGGAGTATGGGTTCGAGTCACTTCTGGGGTGTGAGTTTTCATTCGCATATAGTCCTGGGGACCATTCAGGCTTGTTCGCATTTGTGTTCCTCACGTGTGCCCCAAAGAATGAGGTGATTTGGTGAAATGCTATGCCCAAGATTACCATCCGAGTTGCCGTCGGGGAAGTGGCTCAAATAGCCTCGGCTATCACTTCCTTTTGACGGCCGTGATGGTCAAGCGGATTAAGGCGCCCTGTAGTTACCAGTTGCGTTGCTTCTGGGAGTATGGGTTCGAGTCACTTCTGGGGTGTGAGTTTTCATTCATATATATATATATATATATATATATATATATATATATATATATATATATATAATGTGGCGACCGGAAGAACCCGTGTTGAAATTGACTTGCAAAATGTTGCCAACGTGGCAATAAACATGTCCTGTGTCGGGCCACATCCATTGCATACTGTCGTCACATTTTCCCTGGCTATAATTTCTTTTATCTTGCCTCACCTCCCAAGAAACATTTATATTCCCACCCCCCTTATATATATACCCTCATAGGCGTTTTCTTGCGTATAATGATGTCCTGCAGATAGTGTCCTTTGTATAGTGTTGTCCTGCTTTTAGTGTCCTTTGTGTAGTGTTGTCCTGCGTATAGTGTCCTTTGTATAGTGTCCTCTGTATAGTGTTGTCCTGCGTAAAGTAGCTTTTGTATAGTGTCCTGCATGTAGCGTTGTCCTGCTTATAGTGTTGTGCTGCTTATAGTGTTGTGCTGCTTATAGTGTTGTGCTGCGTATAGTGTCCTGTGTCTAGTGCTGTATTGCACACAGTGCTGCCTTTCTCACTAATAAATACCTGTCAGCTGCTTCCTTCACCCTGGCGGGCAAGTATATACATCAGGGAGGGGTGGGGCCCCATGTATCATTATCAGGGCGGGCAAAGATGTTCCTTCAGGCAGGTGGATGGGTTCGTTCCTTAGTGGGCGTTTGACCCACTGAACAACATACTGAGTCCCAACCCACTTCCTTACCGGGGATAAACACACTTTGCTTGCCCCGATGAACGCAATTGCTAGCCTCGATAACCAACACATACATACATTTTTTTTATTAATACATTAGGTACATTGTGCAGCTGCCCTAGACTATATCAACCCGTTCTCGCACGTGCTTATAGTCAATATCTTGCTTATGAGTAAGTGCATATGCGACATACTACACACACACACACATACATACACCTGCCCGCCCCACTCTACGGTGTATAACAGTCGAGATGTGTCCTCTTGCAGGTTCCTACGAGTACAGCGGCTGCACTCTCTAGCCCTTATATCGGCTACGCCAGAGTGAAGACGAGCAGCGGGAGCGAGACTGTGGTGCCGGTGTGCAGGGACCCATATTGCACAGGCTGTCAGATCAACGCTCACGCCGCTCAGGTGGTCAACGGTACCTGTCCGCCGGGGTGTACACAGTGCGCGCAGATCTCCGCCTATACCAAGAACCTCGCTGCTCTGCCCGGTCTCCTACCAACACTGCCAGCCTCCTCATTGTAAGTTCCTGTGATATACTAATGAATTGTCTATACAAATGTGTATATATTTATGATATTGTCAGACCAGGAACGAAGGATTAAGACAGGAATTTCCTTTCTCACACACACACACACACACACACACACACACACACACACACACACATATATATATATATATATATATATATATATATATATATATATATATATATATATATATATATATATAACCAACACATGCACATATATATAGATATATATGTATGTATATATAATAGGCCTATTTCTTGTTTTATCTCCAGTAAAAACAGAGTATATTGAATATATGTTCAGTAAATTCATGTGATATATTTAAAAATATAAAAGTACTGCTTAGATTTGTTGGTCCATTAAGCTATTCAGGTATATATTAGGTACATATTGAGAGGTTACGTAGTGCCAAGAGCTAGTTATGTGTTATATAAAAAAAAAGATCCCATGAAAAGGAGTTATTTATGAACAAAACCACAAGGGCCGTGACGAGGGTTCGAGCCCTTGTGGGTTTGTTCATTTGATTCATCACGCTATTGTGATTTGTGTGTGTAAGGAGTTACTTATATTTTGTGTTTGTTTGTCCAGGAGTGGACTGTACCCTCCGCCCGGGCTGGTGGGGGGCACCCATCACCCCTACGTGTGTAACTGGATAGCGGGCGACACCTACTGCGGGAAGCGCTTCTCCACCTCGGAGGACCTGCTCCAGCACCTGAGGACACACACCAACCTCTCCAGCTCAGAGTCGAGCCTCTCCCTACACGCCCTGCACCACCCGCTACTGGCCGGCCACCTGCCCCGCGGCTACCCCACCCCGCCTCTCTCACCGCTCTCCGCAGCTCGTTATCACCCCTACGCCAAGCCGCCCCTCTCTCACCTGCCGCCGACAGCACCTCTCCCCGCCTCAGCCCTTACCGCCGCCTCCCTCTCGGGGCTACACCCTCACCCACTCTCTGCCTATTACAACCCCTATTCCATCTACGCGCGGGGGCTGGGGGCCACGACGGGGCTGCACTAGTGAGCGGACCCGCCGCCCTCACGCCCCCTGTATGTGAGTGGGTGTGTGAGGGTGTGGCAAGGGTGTGGCCCCCTGGTGGGCCGCCACACCCTGTGAGTGAGGGAGGGGTGTTGTTCTCTCCCTCGTGTGCAGCTGTGATGTCTCCTCTCCTTCAACATGTACAAATCTGTGTTTATGTGAATGTACAGTTTTAAGTCATTAGGGTGACAGTGTGATGTTTTAAGGTGGATCAGTGTGAGAAGTGGGCGGGACTACGCCCATGCTCGCCCGCTCCGCCCCTCAGTGTACCGTTTATGTTGTGTGTGGCACGTTTACCTATCTGTGATTTCCTTTACATGTCGAGGACAATCAGCTAAGTTTTCTCAACAACCGTGAACTCTGATTGTTGTTGGGAGTTCTGATCTCAGTTGTGTCACAAAGCTGAGGCGCTGAAGGAGAACAGTTTCCGTGTCAGGGAGTACCGTCGTCGCCAATGGCATCCCTCCCGCAGGATTAAGTGCGTGTTACCGTGCCGCCTCACACCTCCGCCAGGAAGTGTGTGTGTGTTACGGCCCTGCGGCAGGAGTCGACGACCCCGCGGCCTTACCAATGCTCATCTTGGAGGGTCGTCCGTCGTCGTGGAAGGTCGTGTTCCACCTCCCGGGAGGGCGGCCTCAGCGCCTAACTAACCCAAGCATGCGAGGTGTCAAGCTCTTCTTTGCTCTTAGTGACGAAGTCTCTAAAAATTGGCTGTGTATCTCTTTTTTTATTATCATCATTATTATTATTATTTTCATTGTGTAATTTGCAGAGCCATTGATTGCCTATTGCATGCTTTGCTGAGAGATCCTTGAAGATAGACAGCCCCCCTTACTTGTTCCTAAAGCCCCCCCCCCATACCTAATATAAAGCCAAGCGTACATGCTACTGTGTGTGTACCCAAGTCATGTGTTATGGGATTGCTAGCTACTTATTTGTTTGTATATTTATTGTACATCTGTAAACCAAGTTTTAGAGAGAAATACATTTATTTACAGAGCGATTTCTTCTGTCAATGACCTCGAAGCATGTGTCTGGTGAGAGAGCCCATGAGTACCGGCTGGTGAGTCGCTATATAAACACCAATTTGGCTATTTACTCAAACGGTATGATAATGGAATTACTCTCCTCAGTCCGTGTCACTACATATAATATCCCTCGGTATTATCTACTTATCTACTTGTCATAGTTGTTGGAAGTTCAAGAGGATGGCCGTTACCAGCACTTGAACGTTATCACACATTATAATATATATATATATATATATATATATATATATATATATATATATATATATATATATATATATATATATATATATATAGGGGGGTACCACCTCTGGTGCAATAATAGGGACCCACAGCCTCAAAGAAGGGAACACAGAGCATTCAGAGAAAAACTTGCCATTTAACTCTCTGAATACGTATGAGTGTTCGCTTCTCCCTACCACCCCCCTTTATATATATATATATATATATATATATATATATATATATATATATATATATATATATATATATATATATATATATATATATATATAATTTGTGTGAGTGTGTGTGTGTATTTCATATGTATATTAGGAAACATAACTAGCCAAAAAATATTTAGGAAAATAAATGGCTTTGGTTAATATGAAAATCTACTTTCTATAAAGTAGAGAAGTAGTGTGTGTGTGTGTGTGTGCATGTGCGTGCATGCGTGCGCGCCCGGGGAAATGCTCTACTACACGTGGCCTTGCGACCCACTAAGCTGGATATAAACACTATACACAACTTACGTTTCTCACATAATACATTTCTCGTCAAAACCATCAAGTTGCCCTTCAGGTCTTCGGCTGATGCGTCCAGGACGAAGATGGGCTTATTTTGTTATGTGTCTCTCCGGGTTGACGTAGCGTAGTCTAATGTATATGATTAACGGAGGTGAAAACCCTCGTAAAAATTTACCACATAATTAAGTTTGCACGCCATGCTAGCCTCTGTACGACTGCCGGAGTGACCCGAGTATAGAATATGCTTCAGTATGCTGTACCTCATTAGTAGCTTGGAGGAAGGGGTGGGGATGGAAGGGGGGGGGAGCAAGGAATGGCAGGGGAAGGGAGCATGACAAGGAAGGAAGGGGGGATTGGGGCGTGGGGAGGGAGAGGGGGAAGCTAAACCAACGAAATGTGGCTGCACAAATTGCTTTCTGCCACTTTCTGGGACATTTATCGTATTATTCGTTCCCATTCCCGGGGGGAAAAAACCACATTATTCACGGCGAGGCGATTTATTTCGACAGACATATCTTTATATCTAATTTTTGGCGAGGTTCACGTTCTTTGGGATGTGTAAATCGCTGGCAAATGGCAGCGTTGTGAAGCGACTCTTTGAGTCTTATGAGCGATTTCTCATCTTCCTCGCGAGGCCGGCCAGAGTGTGGGGTCGCCGCCGCCGCCACTCAGGTTGCCTGCCACACCTTTGCTTGTAACTCAGATGCATAACAATCAGATAATCACTATTGCTGCGCAGGAGAGACACAGAGAGCTAGAGTATCGTCTAAGTTTATCACTACGCGCTTATGCGTTCTCGGTTGTCTTATCTGTTGAATTATTATTTTTGTCTTGTTCTCTTGGCGGGCCGCTGCAAGCAACAGCCTGGTGGACCAAATTCTCAGAAGTCAAGCTTGGCCTCGGGCCGGGCTTGGGGAGTAGAAGAACTCCCAGAACCCCATCAAGCAGGTATTCACTTTTGAACGTACGATGGAAACACGTCGTACAATCCCGAATTTAGCATCTTTCTTGTCCCTCGCGTCAGGCCATAATTCCCAGACTTGGCGTTTACAGGAGTTTGCTTTTTGGAAGTACATCTGGCATCGAGGTTAATTGAAAGAAATCAAATTGGCATTTCAATTTGACTTGTGACTAAGTGGCACATGTGTTAGAACACACACTGCTTGTGTCCACACACCTGGTGTCTGAAAACCCATGGTTATTATTATTATTATTATTATATCAATGTGATGTAGTCATTGGGCGAATTCGCCTTGGCTATAGACACATCTGGCAGGTCAGTGAGGCTGAGCCACTACCAGAATACTCAGATTGTAAACTCTGTGATAAACCTTTAATGCATTCACGAGAACACTATATTGATGAATGTGAAACCGTAAAGGACTTTAGACCTCCTGGCCTCTTGTAAAACACATGGTGTTATTTTATAGTTTGCGAGTACCTAAAACAAACGTTGTAGCCACAGGTACCTAGCACATATGTTGTAACCCCCCTGGTGTTTATCACATATATTGTAACCCCCCTGGTGTTTATCACATATATTGTAGTCTCACGTATCTACTACACAAGTTGTAGCCCGTCTCCCAGGTGTCTACCGCAACACCTGTAGCCAGGCCTGTCATTTATAAACTACTACAGCTAGCTAGAACCAATCATACCAACAGGTGTCTACCACTGTAGCTGTAGCCCATCAAATATATTTACCACAGCAGCAATAGCACCAGTCCGGTCTCCCAAATATGTACCACAACAGCTGTAACCCATCCTCAAACATATTTACCACAGCAGCAGTAGCACCAGTCCGGTCTCCCAGGTGTCTACCGCAACAGCTGTAGCCTATCCTCAAATATATTTACCATAACAGCTTTGGTCCTGTACCGCAGCAGCTGAAGCCACAGTCTCCTAACAGCGCACTTGCCGGGGTCTGACAGATACAAACGTCTACAGTTCGGCGTTTCTAGGAAGCGTTGGAGGCGCCGCGCCTGCTGCTCCCTCCCTCCCTCACTCCCCCCACAACTGCACATTTGCTTGACTGCTGCGAGTGGCTGGAGAGAAAGAGAAACCCTCAGCAAAGATTCCTACTAATTTACACAGGTGCCGTAAATGATTTACGTCAAAGTCTGAGCGTGTAACTGCCCGGCGCTGGCTTAAATATACGGGATGATAAGTAATGCTGAATTGATTTATAATGTTGTGGAGGAAAGGGTATGACGATACATCCTGGAGGAGGCTGTATGAGGATACATTCTGTAGGAGGCTGTATGAGGATACAGCCTCTCAGGCGATACATAGCCTCATTCCCGGTGCTGATACATAAGTGACGCGACTGAGACAATATTCAAATACACAGGACATAGGACACGTGTGTCGGCGGAGAGAGAGAGAGAGAGAGAGAGAGAGAGATAGAGGGGAGAGAGAGAGAGAGAGAGAGAGAGAGAGAGAGAGAGAGAGAGAGAGAGAGAGAGAGAGAGAGAGAGAGAGAGAGAAAAGAGATAGAGGGGAGAGAGAGAGAGAAAGAGAGAGAGAGAGAGAGAGAGAGAGAGAGAGAGAGAGAGAGAGAGAGAGAGAGAGAGAGAGAGAGAGAGAGAGAGGAAAATAAAACTTGGTCATATATTTATTCAGTGAAGTACAAAAAAACGCTTAGAAGGAGATAACACAATATAATAAGAAACTGACAGTGGCGCTGATCATAATTTACAGTGGCACTGTACAACATTTACAGTGACGCTGATCATAATTTACAGTGGCACTGTACAACATTTACAGTGACGCTGATCATAATTTACAGTGGCACTGTACAACATTTACAGTGACGCTGATCATAATTTACAGTGGCACTGTACAACATTTACAGTGATGCTGTTCATAATTTACAATGGCGCGGATGTACAAATTTTAATGAGGTAAAAGTAAAATTTTCTTGCGGCGACACATGAGTCTTTACTAATTTACATTAAATTCAGGAATACAAAATTTATAGACGCACGCATATGAAATTTACTGAGACGCAAGAGTACCGATATTACAGAGACGCAAGAGTACCGATATTACAGAGACGCAAGAGTACCGATATTACAGAGACGCAGGAGTACCAATATTACAGAGACGCAAGAGTACCGATATTACAGAGACGCAAGAGTACCGATATTACAGAGACGCAAGAGTACCCATATTACAGAGACGCAAGAGTACCGATATTACAGAGACGCAAGAGTACCGATATTACAGAGACGCAAGAGTACCCATATTACAGAGACGCAGGAGTACCAATGTTACAGACACGCAAGAGTACCAATGTTACAGAGACGCAAGAATACCCATATTACAGAGACGCAAGAGTACCAATGTTACAGAGACGCAAGAGTACCAATATTACAGAGACGCAAGAGTAAAAAAAAAATTATGAGACACTTGCGTCCACATTGACTCATATTGAGTTTAATGACCGCTCTAGATGACAAACGACGCTATTTAGAGTTTGTGTTGAAGGAACGCGTAAACAACCTCCACACAACGTAAATATATTTGATCAATTCACAAGTCAAACCAAAATAAACACCTCTGACCCTATTCAATTTCTTTCTTTATTATGCACCCCATACCCATCCCGTGGGCGGTGGTGGGAAGGGTTACAGAGGCACATAATGGGTTCAGGAACTGAACACCTTTGACCACAATGATTGTTCTTCGTTCCAGGAAGATTGAACATGATGGGGAAATAGATCTGAACATTGTAAAAATGTTAATTTATTCGCAGCCATGTGAATGTTAGGACATTATGTTCAGCTTAGCTTCAAGAAGTGCAAGAAATCTGTGGATGATTGGCTAAGCTCTTTACGTATTGACTTCTTGCTTACTGTCAATCACACTCAATCAACACGTCTTTGTCGGCTATCATGTTCACTGTCAATCACACTCAGTTAACACCTCTTTGCCGGCTATCATGTTCACTGTCAATCACCACTTCTCCGTCGGCTGCTTTTCTCAAGAACTTCAGTGCGTCTGTCAGGTAACAGGTAACCACTACATTCAATATGTCAATAAAGTTGTCATTTCGAAGTAGTCGACTGTTTGGTGGGTTGATCATGATAATCTTTACTCGACCCACACAAATGACATGAGGTATAATAAAATGTCGACGTTTCGGGCCTCGACACTTATCATCGAGTCGACGAGGGACCGAAACGTCGTCTGTGGATTGGGTTATGTGTTTAGGTCCTCTGGTTATTTGTGACTTAGTTAGGGTCTAAAATATTTGGATTCCTTTCCTACCAGGGGAGCCGGTCGGCCGAGCGGACAGCACATTGGACTTGTGATCCTGTGGTCCCGGGTTCGATCCCGGGCGCCGGCGAGAAACAATAGGCAGAGTTTCTTTCACCCTATGCCCTTGTTACCTAGCAGTAAAATAGGTACCTGGGTGTTAGTCAGCTGTCACGGGCTGCTTCCTGTGGGTGGAGGCCTGGTCGAGGACCGGGCCGCGGGGACACTAAACCCCCGAAATCATCTCAAGATAACCTCTCAAGATAACCATGGAAACTCGATAACTTTCTGGTTATGGATGTTATTCATTATTTTAGGATAGTGGAGAACAGCGCTGTTCTAAGGTAGAAGAAGATCTTCTAAGGAGAAGATCTTGGGTATTGTGGGCCCTCAACATGTATCGTAGTGTTGGGTATTGTAGGGCGCCTCAACGCGTATCGTACTCCACACCGTTTGCGTCAACAGAAAAGACTGTCAACAGTGAATACAATTTCAACTGTTTGTAAACTGGGAGGAATTTCTGTCCGTCCGTCTAGTGAGGCCTCGTTTGTGTGTGCAGACGGTAGCGAAGATGGTACAGGCTACCGTCTGTTTGACAGGTAGTAAGGCTACTGTTTACCTGACAGGTGGTGATTGACACCACTGTCAATCTGACAGTGGTGTTCCAAGGAGGCCTGACCATAGCCTCGAGCTCAGAGTGGCGAGTGTTTCAGAAGCACATGAAACGGTGTACATCATGAGCTCGGGAAGCGGCGGTGGCAGCAGCGGTGGCAGCAGCGGTGGCAGCGGTGGCAGCAGCGGTGGCAGCGGTGGCAGCAGCGGTGGCAGCGGTGGCAGCAGCGGTGGCAGCGGTGGCAACAGTGGCAACAGTGGCAGCGGCAGCAGCGGCGGTGGCAGCGGTGGCAGCAGTGTCAGCGGTGGCGGCGGTGGCAGCAGTGGCAGCAGTGGCAGCGGTGGCGGCGGTGGCAGCGGTGGCAGCAGCGGTGGCAGCGGTGGCAGCGGCGGCGGCAGCGGCGGCGGCAGCGGCGGTGACGAGAAAAAATTTTTGTCAGAGCAAATTTTTATTTTTTAAATACTTTTTTCAGAAAAGGTAAACGGAAATTGTTTTCAAATTGTCATCCACTACGTTGGTCTATTTACAAAATATTGTTTGATGGGTTTTGAAATTTTTTCAGACAATAGACTTATCAGTCAGAAGAAAACTTTACTCTTTCCTAAGATTAAAGTGATAGAAATTTGAAGGTCACTCTCAAAATTATATTCTAGAGGGAACTCTGAAATTTGTACTTAGAACGGCACTCCGAAAGCTGTACTTTGAAGAGACCTCCAAAATCTCTACTTAGAAGAAAACTCTCAAAACTGAACTTTGAAGAGACCTCCAAAATCTCTACTTAGAAGAAAACTCTCAAAACTGAACTTTGAAGAGACCTCCAAAAATCTGTACTTAGAAGAAAACTCTCAAAACTGAACTTTGAAGAGACCTCCAAAAATCTGTACTTAGAAGAAAACTCTCAAAACTGAACTTTGAAGAGAAAGTTTTAATGTGAACGCCTCGACTCATAACAACAACTCACAACTAACAACAGATAATTTACGGAACATAAAAATTATGAGATGAGAGAGTGTGATAACCTTTCCACCAGCCAAATTATGAGCCCAATTATAATATAAATTATTATACCAAATTATGGCAGAACATACACAAGGTTCACTTCACACTAAATTTAAGAACAACGCATGACACACCAACCAATTTTTTTTTTTTTTTTTTGCGTGCAAATGAATTGTCGAAACATATATTTACTCCAAAATAATGAAGGTCGTACATATAGACAGCGAGAGTTTGATGTCATGAGAATATGAACTTTATGTTCGGTGTTCTAGTTTTGGTACAGGTTCAGTTGAACATGTGTTCAATTAAGCAGTAAGGTATATAAGGTATACGCACTCATTTTACTGATATTAACTTCACTTCAGCTTGAATATCATTCTTGAAAGTCAAAGTGGTTTGTCGTTAGAATACTATTCCCTTGTAAATGTGGCTCTTGTCTGCTTCTGTGTTCATTTCTGGGCCCTTGTCTGCCGCTGTGTTCACTTCTGGGCCCTTGTCTGCATCTGTGTTCACTTCTGGGCCCGTGTCTGCTGCTGTGTTCACTTCTGAGCCCCTTGTCTGCTTATGTGTTCACTTCTGAGCCCTTGTCTGCACCTGTGTTCACTTCTGGGCCCTTGTCTGCTCCTGTGTTCACTTCTGGCCCCTTGTCTGCTTATGTGTTCACTTCTGAGCCCTTGTCTGCACCTGTGTTCACTTCTGGGCCCCTTGTCTGCTTATGTGTTCACTTCTGAGCCCTTGTCTGCACCTGTGTTCACTTCTGGGCCCTTGTCTGCTCCTGTGTTCACTTCTGGGCCCCTTGTCTGCCCCTGTGTTCACTTCTGGGCCCCTTGTCTGCCCCTGTGTTCACTTCTGGGCCCCTTGTCTGCCCCTGTGTTCACTTCTGGGCCCTTGTCTGCCCCTGTGTTCACTTCTGGGCCCCTTGTCTGCCTCTGTGTTCACTTCTGGGCCCCTTGTCTGCCCCTGTGGTCACTTCTGGATAACTTCACGCGTCGCCTTCAAGAAATTTAGTTTCGAGAGTTAATTCTGTACAAGATGTTCTTTTCAAAAATGCAAATCTCACCCAGTTCTTATCAGTATTTAAATTAAAGAAGGAAAGTGATTTGATTTTACTTCTGTTCAATATAACAGAGAAAAGTCATTGCGGCTGTCGAACATCTGGAAGGAGCGAGCCGCCATGTTCTTCAGGGAAAGCTTAGACATAACATATTGTACTTGTACGGTGTGTGGCGAATGGTATAGAATATTGTGTGGTGGGGGGGGGGTGGGGGGTGAGGGTGTTGTGTGGTGGGGGTGTGTTGTGTGGTGGGGGTGTGTGAGGGGTGATGTGTGGTGGGGGTGTAAGGGTGTTGTGTGGTGGGGGTGTGGTGTGTGTTGTGTGGTAGGGGGGTGTGAGGACACCTCGCGTGTACCTCACCCGCCATGTCCCATCTCATTTGCCCCCCCCCCCTTCCCCCCTCCTCTACTTGACGCGTAAACAAGAAACCAATTACCAGTCAGTCTGACGAGTGTCTGATCACTGGACAAGAGAGCTACTCGGGCCGGCCTCGTCCTCGTCACACCACAACCATGCACTTCAACCTCGACCACGTCAACTCTAGTTATCCTTGATTGCTCCTCGTAAACTCTTTAACTTGCTCTAACTTGTCAACATGCACATACGGGAGTCCTGGAGTCGATAACTAACCCGTACATCAACACTAGCTCGCTTATGGCAAGCATTCTTTATATTTACTCACCTCCCCAAGGTAGGTGAGTAAAATAAAACTACATATAAGGGACATAACTGGCCAACCCCTCACAGTGTTCAAGAGAGAACTGGATAAGCACCTCCAAAGGATGCCTGATCAACCAGGCTGTGACTCATACGTCAGGCTGCGAGCAGCCGCGTCTAACAGCCTGGTTGATCAGTCCAGCAACCAGGAGGCCTGGTCGACGACCGGGCCGCGGGGACACTAAGCCCCGGAAGCACCTCAAGGTAACCTCAAGGTAAGGTAACCCCCCAGGCACCCATAGTGGGTGGGCCGGGTGTCGTCTCACTACCTTACTCAGCATTGTATACTCAACTCTTTCTTCTCTTCATGCAACCCTCCTTCCCTTTCACAACTTCTTATCCACCTCTTGCTCCTATGTCACCTCCTCTTTTATCTCCTCCTCCTCCTCCTCCTCCCACTACATCTCCACCAACTTCCTTCTTCCTGTTTCGCTTAATTAATAAAGCCCGGAGCTCCACATCTGGCGCGCTCGCTTCCATACTTGGTGAGTTTAACCTCCACATCATCACTGCTGTACACACTGCTGTAGAGTTTATGGCCCCGTGGCACCGGCCTAGAGGGTGTGTTGTTCCTGTCTTCGGTGCCACGGCGGCAAGTGTGTGCCGGGTGTGGCGTACCCGTCAAAGGGGGTAAAACTAAAAAAGTCTTGTGACTGTATACACAGTAATGTTGATATCTGGCGACACCGGCAAAGATACAAAACCATCTTCCACTGACCTCTGGCAGAACAGGACCCTGCCGCCCACCACGCCCTGAGGGCACAACAGGAGCCCATTTAGACCCGCCCACTCCTTGCATCTCTCGGCCAACTCGTCGATGGACGGGCGTCTCTCCATCAGAAGATCTAACCGGAAAAAGGGACCAGTTACCCCAGACGTTACTCCCAGACGACAAGAGTCCCGATCGTCGTATCAAGCCTGGCCACAGAGGGACAGGAAGCCTGGCCACAGAGGTACAGCAAGCCTGGCCACAGAGGGACAGGAAGCCTGGCCACAGAGGTACAGGAAGCCTGGCCACAGAGGGACAGGAAGCCTGGCCACAGAGGTACAGGAAGCCTGGCCACAGAGGTACAGGAAGCCTGGCCACAGAGGTACAGCAAGCCTGGCCACAGAGGGACAGGAAGCCTGGCCACAGAGGTACAGGAAGCCTGGCCACAGAGGTACAGGAAGCCTGGCCACAGAGGTACAGGAAGCCTGGCCACAGAGGTACAGGAAGCCTGGCCACAGAGGTACAGGAAGCCTGGCCACAGAGGTACAGGAAGCCTGGCCACAGAGGTACAGCAAGCCTGGCCACAGAGGGACAGGAAGCCTGGCCACAGAGGTACAGCAAGCCTGGCCACAGAGGTACAGGAAGCCTGGCCACAGAGGTACAGCAAGCCTGGCCACAGAGGGACAGGAAGCCTGGCCACAGAGGTACAGCAAGCCTGGCCACAGAGGGACAGGAAGCCTGGCCACAGAGGTACAGCAAGCCTGGCCACAGAGGGACAGGAAGCCTGGCCACAGAGGGACAGGAAGCCTGGCCACAGAGGTACAGCAAGCCTGGCCACAGAGGGACAGGAAGCCTGGCCACAGAGGGACAGCAAGCCTGGCCACAGAGGGACAGCAAGCCTGGCCACAGAGGGACAGGAAGCCTGGCCACAGAGGGACAGGAAGCCTGGCCACAGAGGTACAGCAAGCCTGGCCACAGAGGTACAGGAAGCCTGGCCACAGAGGGACAGGAAGCCTGGCCACAGAGGGACAGCAAGCCTGGCCACAGAGGGACAGGAAGCCTGGCCACAGAGGGACAACAAGCCTGGCCACAGAGGGACAGGAAGCCTGGCCATATCCAACTGTAACTGGCCGGAGACTTGCCACTACGTCATGAATCATGCTAATGACAAACAAACTTCTCTCGTAAATATTGCTCACATCACTCTAAAGGGAGGCTGTGTGACGACCATTAATGTCAGGAGCCTTAAGGAGCCTTCAGGAGTCTTAAGGATTCTTCAGGAGCCTTCAGGAGTCTTAAGGAGCCTTCAGGAGTCTTAAGGATTCTTCAGGAGCCTTCAGGAGTCTTAAGAAGCCTTCAGGAGCCTTCAGGAGTCTTAAGGATTCTTCAGGAGCCTTCAGGAGTCTTAAGGAGCCTTCGATAGCCTTAAAGAGCCTTAATGAACCTTCAGGAGCCTTCAGGAACTTTCAGGAATCTTCAGAAGCCTTCAGGAACCTTAAGGAGCCTTTAGGAGCCTTCAGGAGCCTTCAGGAGCCTTCGGAATCCTTAAGGAACCTTCAGGAGCCTAAAAGAGCCTTCAGGAGCCTAAAGGAGTCTAAAGGAGCCTTAAGAAGTATTCAGAAGCCTTAAGGAGCCTTCAGGAGCCTTCAGGAGCCTTCAGGAGCCTTCAGGAGCCTTCAGGAGCCTTGATGAGCCTTCAGGAGCCTTCAGGAGCCTTATGGAGCCTTCAGAAGTCTTAAGGAGAGGGGGGACATGCACAGCTAGTCTCTCTCTCTCTCTCTCTCTCTCTCTCTCTCTCTCTCTCTCTCTCTCTCTCTCTCTCTCTCTCTCTCTCTCTCTCTCTCTCTCTCTCTCTTCCCTATTCTACGCTGTAATGCAGTTTTACCATTAAAGCAATTTGTATCAACATTAATTCAAGAACAGCACAACCACTTAACTTTAACAATAAGTTAACAGAATCAGAAACACCGATAAATTACTGTTTTAAATGTAATCATTGGTATTTAAGTACATTGATTACGCATTTCTTCTTTAGCTTAAAATATTAATATTATATAAACAATGGGTTTCTGATGTATGTTCTGATACCACACATGAGTATGTTGTGATACCACACATGAGTATGTTGTGATACCACACATGAAGTGAGAATCCTTTGCTTTACTAGGAAAATAGGGCCCAATTACCAGGTGGTCCAACCCTAAAATATCTGTTGGTTATCTTGAGGTTGTCTTGAGATGATTTCGGGGCTTTAGTGTCCCCGCGGCCCGTTCCTCGACCAGGCCTCCACCCCCAGGAAGCAGCCCGTGACAGCTGACTAACTCCCAGGTACCTATTTACTGCTAGGTAACAGGGGCATTCAGGGTGAAAGAAACTTTGCCCATTTGTTTCTGCCTCGTGCGGGAATCGAACCCGCGCCACAGAATTACGAGTCCTGCGGGCTATCCACCAGGCTACGAGGCCCCTTATGCTGTGAGTTGTGAGATGCTTGTAATACTAAGACCTAACTCTTGCAGGCCGCCTAGGCTCATTGCAATTTCTAAACTCTTGCAAGGTAGTCTATAAGAGCGGTACAACTCTAAAACTCTTGAGATCAGTCACTTAGACTTCACGGTACAGCGACGGTCTGGCTTCTTGCAGGGTCGGTACTCGATTCCCCTCAATATGTTCCAAGTGGTTTGGACACTGTTTCTTCACTCTGTCCTCTCACATTGCAGCGCCAGGTGCTCATGCCTCTTTCAGGTGGGCATACTGGGTTTGTGCTTGGCCCCTGACAGCTGCCTGGCCTTGACCACTCGTCCTGACAGCTGCCTGATCTTGACACCTCGTGCTGACAGCTGATAAGCCTGACCCAACTAATGTGTTATGTAATATTAGGATGATTTCTTGTTAGTAACAATCATCATCTTTGTCGTTATCATATTCATCAGTATGGTTATTATCCTCAATCTCTCTTCCTCCTTCTCCTACCCAATCACTTGGGCTGGACGGTAGGGCGACGGTCTCGCTTCATGCAAGTCGGCGTTCGATCCCCGACCATCCACAAGTGGTTGGGCACCATTCTTTCCCCCGTCCCATCCCAAATTTTTATCTTGACCCCTTCCAAGTGTTCTACAGTCATAATGACTTTGCACTTTATCCTGATAATTCCCTCTTCCTCCTCCTCAGCCGGTGGCTGAGCGGACAGAACACTGGACGCGTGATCCTGTGATTCCGGGTTCGATCCTGGACGCCGGGGAGAAACGATGGGCAGAGTTTCTTTCACCCTGATGCCTCTTTTACCTAGCAGTAAATAGGTACCTGGGAGTTAGTCAGCTGTCACGGGCTGCTCCCTCGGGGTGGAGGCTTGGTCGAGGACCGGGCCGCGGGGACACTAAAGCCCCGAAATCATCTCAAGATAATCTCCTCCATCTTTACTCCTTTTCTTCATGAACTTATTCTATCATGCCATTTCTCTCTCTTTCATCACTTCCATTTCTTCTACCTTCTTCAATCTCTGCTGTTTCAAGACATCAGGAAGACTCGAACCCTCATTTTTCTGCTTGGTTCGGAGTCGAGTTTACATCCTGTCAACCTCTGGAGGGTTAGCAAGGCCACCGTAACAGTTTACTGGTCTACCAGCAGGTATACCATTGTCGTGAATATAGCCCAGGACTAAAGTAATCTTTCAGTGTATATATATACACCGAGAAGCGAGGTATACCTCTTCTCTATGAGTATGTTGTATATATAAGTATAAAAATGATAAGTATAACTTATCATTCCCTTTCGCTGTGAATATGATGCGATTCCGTCACATATGCGTCACTATCAATATATTCCCTCTCCCTCCTTCCCTCCCTCCCTCCCTCCCTCTCTTCCTCCCTCTCTCCCTCCCTCCCTCCCTCCCTCCCTCCCTCCCTCCCTCTCTTCCTCTCCGTTTCCCCCTGCTCTTTATCACCTCTCCCTCCCACCTCTCCCTTCCATATAGCACTTTAGAACACGTTGTATCTCTGTGATTATAAAGCATCACGTAATTGAGGCATTTCTCTCTCTTCCTCTCCTCCCTCCCTTCCCATTCTCTCCCCTCCCTCCCCTCCCCCCCGGGGGACAGGTTTCCAAGATGGGACCAATTTTAACCATCCTTGGCTCTCTTTCCCTCTTAGTTCGTCCCCTATCCCCCCCTTCCCATAAGACGTAATATACACTTAACCCTCCCATTTGCCCATCCCACCATTAATCTTCCTTGTAGTACAATATTTATATCTTCCCTCCCTTCCCTTTCCCTTCCCATTATTATTATCTTTCATACTTTTCCACTTATTCACAGCTCCTGTCCCCCCCTCCTTCGATGTTTTTCTCTCTCCCACCGCATATAGGTTCGAACCCTAATCAAGGCTACTGTGGATTTGTTCACTGATTCATCGCCTTAATGCGATTTTCTGTGTATATTATTATTATTATTATTATTATTATTATTATTATTATTATTATTATTATTATCAAGTAATCGTAATGTCTTCACACGGACATAATAACATAGGATAAAAATACACACCTGTGTATTTGTGAAATTTATATAAAGATTTACACCAAGTGTTACGCACTCTCTTGAGTGCTTTGTCAAGGTCTGAGTGTGTGGTGAGGTAGATACTTCTATCTTAACGTCTAATTGATTTGTCATTGAGATGTGAGTTTTGTCCATCTCGTAAGTTGTGATGTTTAGGCGATCAATAGTGTGGTTGTCACGGTACTGTGTACGTTTAGGGGTGATCCTGGACGTCGTGGGTTCGAATCCCTTGGTCTGGACATTAATTAGAGTTCTTGGTAATCTACGCCTTGCGTGTTCCTGCAGGTCCTGTTATATTTAGAATATAACATAAATGAATAGCACTTGTATCCCACTACGTCCCTCTCTCACCTCTTCCATCCCACTTTGCCGTCTCTTCCACCGTCTCCTTCCCTCTAAAACCTTCCCTCACACCATCGCCCATGTCAGTTCCTGTCTTCTCCACCACTAACCTCTCATCACTGGAGCTCTCCCTTCCCCTGACTTGCTATACATATTCTCACTCCCACTAACCCCTTCCATTCCTTACTCTCTCTCTCCCACCTACACCCTTCCCCCTCCTCCCCACCTCTACCTATCAGGAGCTCTTCCCTCCCGCTCTCCCTCCCTCCTCATCCAATCCCTTATACCCACATTCCCCCTCCCTCACACTCTCACACATCCCCTTGCTTATACCCTGAAGCCACACTGAATACACAACGTACAATGGGTGTAGTTACACCCGCGAAAACATCGTCATGAGTGTGGACACACGTGGTTACACAATGAGTGTAGTGCACTCATTACACTCACATGTTTCCTTCCACTTCTCCAAGATACCCAAATTTTCCTCCTTATCTTACAATCATCTCCAATATGAGTCATCCCAGAACACCTTCTTCGGCATCCATAAGCGATGTAACGTTTAGGAAGCATAACCGAGCAAATATTGTGTCAGTCAGAAAAATGATCGGATGGATTATAAGAACTTTCAAATCCAGGGATCCCATCACAATGGTGGTACTCTTCAAGTCACTTGTGTTGTCCCGTCTTGAGTACTGCTCAGTACTTACTTCCCCCTTCAGAGCAGAAGAGATTACTGAAATAGAGGGAATACAGAGAATATATACGGCATACATAGACGCAATAAAGCACCTAAATTATTGGGATCGTCTCAAAGCTCTCCAAATGTACTCACTAGAAAGAAAACGAGAGAGATATCAAATAATATACACGTGGAAGATACTGGAGGGCCAAGTACCAAATCTACACAATAATATAACAACATACTGGAGTGAACGATTTGGAAGAAAATGCAGAATAGAACCAGTGAAGAGCAGGGGTGCCATAGGCACAATCAGAGAACACTATATAAACATCAGAGGTCCGCGGTTGTTCAACATCCTCCCAGCGAGCATAAGAAATATTACCGGAACAACCGTGGACATCTTCAAGAGAAAACTAGATAGTTTTCTTCAAGGCGTGCCGGGCCAACCGGGCTATGGTGGATATGTGGGCCTGTGGGCCGCTCCAAGCAACTGCCTGATGGACCAAACTCTCACAAGTCAAGCCTGGCCTCGTGCCGGGCTTGGGGAGTAGAAGAACTCCCAGAACTCCATCAACCAGGTAACCAGGTATCTCTTACAGGGCTCACAAGAACGCCACCGTCACAAGAACGCCATATATCACACTCTCCACGAACGCACCTCCCTGACTTTCCTCAAAATAACAAATTGAACACAAAAAAAGAGACAACTCCAAAAAATAAAGCAGCCGGAACGTGGTGGCGAACGAGAAGGAGCTGGTGGGGCGGAGTCATAACTCAGGGCGTGGCCTGTAGCAGGTGATCGATGATTGGCGATAAACCTGCTCTTTCTCCAATTAGCGGCAGGTGAGACTTGGCTGAGGGCAGCGCACAAGTCTACCGGGCTATGGGGGATGTGAGAGGGGGGGGGGATTAATGGGGGGGAGGTGGGGAAACTAGTGTGGAAGAGGGGAACTTGGAGGTGGGAAGTGTGTGTGTGTGTGTGTGTGTGTGTGTGTGTGTGTGTGTGTGTGTGTGTGTGTGTGTGTGTGTGTGTGTGTGTGTGTGTGTTTATTATGTAAGGAGTATAAGGTGTGCGTGTTTAATACGGAAGTTACTATACCTGCCGTGTTAGGGAGGAACTTGACATAGCGTCAATCATGTTAGTTACCTGCTATAATTTGCGTCACCTGCGTCTCACGCCTGTATTGCGTCACTTGCATCACCCTAGTGTCACACTGAGCTTTGTGTGTGTTGCGGCGCACCGTGGGCTCTATCTTGCGTTACCTGCGTCTCGCTCTGGGCTCTATCTTGCGTTACCTGCGTCTCGCTCTGGGCTCTATCTCATGTAACCAATTACTGAATTTGAAATGCCCTCTGTAATCCATTTCTAAACTAAGCCTCCCAAGTACGAAAGCAAGTTTTCCACTCCGAGATTCACGTTCATATATATTTCCGTCAGTTTCACCCCAAATACTTCACCTCTACTTCACCTCACATGCTAAAATCAATTAGCCTCTGAGTGCGTCATCAGCTCCAGAAAAACTGGCTATCATCTGCGTCAGGTTCGAAAAAACTAGCTGTTATCTGCGTCAAGACCGGAGAAAAACTAGGCGTTAACCTCCGTGAATCAGGAGAGGCTATAACGAAATAGCTAGTTTCATCTCACTTGATATAAGTGAGAGATGATTAACTCATATGATCACAGACTGCCTGACTGGCTGGGTAATTTGTAACCTGATTGGTTGACTGGCTGGCTGGCTGGCTGACTGGTTATATCTCGCTGACTGACTGACTGACTGACCTGTTTACTCGCTGCGTGGCTAACTGACTGCTTGGCCTGCTAGCGGAGTGGCTAGTTGCCCTCTAAATGTCATCCGACGCTTAAAACGATTTACGTCGACACTCGATACTGAAGCTTAACTCACATTATATCTAATGGGGTAGAGATGCGGGCGTCTACACACAGCCACCTGGTGTTTATCATCTTGTTCATCCTCTCTCTCTCTCTCTCTCTCTCTCTCTCTCTCTCTCTCTCTCTCTCTCTCTCTCTCTCTCTCTCTCTCTCTCTCTCTCTCTCTCTCTCTGTCTCTTTTTATGAATACGTTTCACTCTCCTATAAAACTGGATGTTCTTAGTGTCTAACTAAGTATGTGTTCTCTTAGTCTCTAAGTGTCTTGGAGACGCTGTAAAACTCAACAGGGATCAAGCTCGGTGGGAAATATTTGCTTGGTTTGGCCTGTCGAGTGGCTGATGTACAGCCAGCAGCTGACTGTACAGCCTCGTTCCTCCTCGCGGCCATCAACAACTGGCTGTCGACGAGTCTCACCACTCTCCCCGGGTCCCTGTCAGCTCTCCCTCCCTCTCTTCTCCCTCTCTCTCTCTCTCTCTTCTCCCTCTCTCTTTTTTCGTCTTTTCTAACTCTGTGACTTCCTGTACCTCCTTGATTCATTTCCTCATAGGAGGCAGCCTCTTTCAAGGGGTCTATGTTCACAGAATTTTTTTTAATTTTTTTAAATTTTGCCCCGAGGGGCGAGTTTATTGGGCAGCGCCACTCGTCTTGTTATTTATTATTAACATCTTTATTGACAAAATTAATTACAATTTTGCCTAATCTGAGGATTTTGATAGTCTTATTAAATTGATGTTAATGCTAGTATTCACTGTCACGCAGGACAGAGAGTCATACATAAGACAATAGGTCTAAACTGTAGGCTGAAGCACATATATATCACGGTTACTATCAATGTTTTAATGTGTGGATATGTGAAAACAACTTTCTATTGTGCACTGCCACACAAGGGCAGGGATGGGTTCATAAGTGATGCAGCTTAGAATATAAGTAGAAATTGTTCTTCATTCTTTAAAATGGACAAGCAAATTTTGGGTAAATTGTTAGGATGTCGTCCAGAACACCTGAGTCAATAAAATAGTTACACAGTTGGTGGTACAATAGGCCAGGAGGTCTAAAGTCCTTTACGGTTTCACATTCATCAATATAGTGTTCTAGTGAATGCATTAAAGGTTTATCACAGAGTTTACAATCTGAATATTCTGGTAGTGGCTCAGCCTCACTAACCTGCCAGATGTGTCTATAGCCAAGGCGAATTCGCGCAATTACTACATCACATTGCCTGGTCCGATTACTGTGCTGACCATACAAATACCTATTATTACAGAACTTGTCATAACTTTTAATACTGCAGCTTGTCGTCTTGTGAGTGGACACACCGCCATAGCAGCATGTACAACACTCCCCAATAGGAAGAAAACCCGCTGGGTTGCTCATCCTGTCACTTGTACCCAGACACAGCTGGGACTTGCTTAACTGTCTCAAGTGAACAACAGCTCCTCAAACAAGAAGATTAACATCTATCAACCCTTAAAAGCTTACGTTATCTTGCGGGACTTACCTGGCAATGAAAATCATACAGAAACTTTGATGACTGCTGAAGGGTGTTGACATACTACAAGTATGTTGTACGAGGAGTGGCGACTCACAGGATGGTTTGTCACACACAGATGTGAAAGCTGTTTGGCAATCTTGTGTGGAATTTTGGATATATCTTCATGAATTCGGTAATCCAGTAAAGTCTTGCAGAGCTCTAGGTACTTCGTATTTGTAAGTTTAATAATGATTGGATACTGGATAATATGATGCTGGAAAGTTTGGCCTAATGCCTGTGCTTAGAGTTTTCTCATTATATGTTGAGAAAGGAGGGATTGGTCACCTGTAGCCAGAGGCCACAGGGAACGGTAGCCCAACCTGATCCTGGCAACCACTGTGTCAGGATCTAGGGGTGTGACACTACTGTCCATTTATTTAGGGAACATTTTATTGTTTGAGACGGTGGAGTCGATCATTGGGGAGGAGATACTGTTAATTAAGATAGTGGCGTCAGTCATAAGAAGAACTGGGCTCGGTTCATGCAGGTCGGCGTTCAATCCCAGACTGTCCAAGTGGTTGGGCACCATTCTTTTCCCCCCGTCCTATCCCAAATCCTTATCCTGACCTCTTCCAAGTGCTATATAGTCGTAATGGCTTGGCGCTCTCTCCTGATAGTTCCCTTCCCCTTCCTTATTATGCACCCCATACCCGTTTCGTGGACGGTGGCGTAAAGGGTTACAGAGGCACATAATCGGTTCAGAAACTGAACCCAATAGTTCGTTTAGCTAAGAAAATAACAATCTTTTATTTGTACACACACACACACATATATATATATATATATATATATATATATATATATATATATATATATATATATATATATATATATATATATATATTAGTATATTTTGGTAGCAGTCTTTCCTGTAGACATATATTATTAAATATGACCGAAAAAGTAAGATTAATAATTCTAACACGAATTTTCTCAATCTTTCGTACATTACGCTTCACTGTTGGAGGTAAATCAAAAATCACTTCTCCAAAATTCATTTTTATTTCTAGTCTGACGCGACACGGGCGCGTTTCGTAAAACTTATTACATTTTCAAAGACTTCACAAATACACAACTGATTAGAACTTACGTATCTCTGATTTTATATCTACATTTGAGTGAGGTGGGAGGGGTGATGTGGCATTAACACAAGACAGAACAAGAGGGGATATTAATAGGGTATTAAAAGTATCAACACAAGACAGAACAGAAACAATGGGTATTGAATAGAAGTGTTTGTAGAAAGCCTATTGGTCCACATTTCTTGATGCTTCTATATTGGAGCGGAGTCTTGAGGTGGGTAGAATATAGTTGTGCAATAATTGGCTGTTGATTGCTGGTGTTGACTTCTTGATGTGTAGTGCCTCGCAAACGTCAAGCCGCCTGCTATCGCTGTATCTATCGATGATTTCTGTGTTGTTTACTAGGATTTCTCTGGCGATGGTTTGGTTATGGGAAGAGATTATATGTTCCTTAATGGAGCCCTGTTGCTTATGCATCGTTAAACGCCTAGAAAGAGATGTTGTTGTCTTGCCTATATACTGGGTTTTTTGGAGCTTACAGTCCCCAAGTGGGCATTTGAAGGCATAGACGACGTTAGTCTCTTTTAAAGCGTTCTGTTTTGTGTCTGGAGAGTTTCTCATGAGTAGGCTGGCCGTTTTTCTGGTTTTATAGTAAATCGTCAGTTGTATCCTCTGATTTTTGTCTGTAGGGATAACGTTTCTATTAACAATATCTTTCAGGACCCTTTCCTCCGTTTTATGAGCTGTGGAAAAGAAGTTCCTGTAAAATAGTCTAATAGGGGGTATAGGTGTTGTGTTAGTTGTCTCTTCAGAGGTTGCATGGCTTTTCACTTTCCTTCTTATGATGTCTTCGATGAAACCATTGGAGAAGCCGTTATTGACTAGGACCTGCCTTACCCTACAGAGTTCTTCGTCGACTTGCTTCCATTCTGAGCTGTGGCTGAGAGCACGGTCGACGTATGCGTTAACAACACTCCTCTTGTACCTGTCAGGGCAGTCGCTGTTGGCATTTAGGCACATTCCTATGTTTGTTTCCTTAGTGTAGACTGCAGTGTGGAAACCTCCGCCCTTTTCCATGACTGTTACATCTAGAAAAGGAACATATAA
>NC_091243.1:13896933-13909433 GCF_040958095.1 Procambarus clarkii | reverse complement strand
TTGGTGTCGAGGTCCTGCGCCCCGGTTTTAATGATCGCTCTTAAAATAATGAAGTTGGCGCGCGTGTGTGTCTTTGTGAATGGCTTTATCGACCTCCGGTTATTTTATATTGTCATTTTTACGTCTCGGGGAAAAATGTGGCATCCGTTGGTAGGAAGATGGGGTGTGGGGGGGGGGGTTATAATGAGTTGTCTATACTGTGTTGTGTTCTGTTGGTGGATTGTGTTCCTGTGTTATGTTTTGTGGACATGTGTGTGTGTGTGTGTGACCAGACCACACACTAGAAGGTGAAGGGACGACGACGTTTCGGTCCGTCCTGGACCATTCTCAAGTCGATTGTCTGTAGGGTGTGGTCTGGTCCACATACTTTAGCCACGTTATTGTGACTCATCGCTTGCATGTGTGTGTGTGTTGTGTGTGTGTGTGTGTACTCACCTAATTGTGCTTGCAAGGGTTGAGCTTTGGCTCTTTGGTCCCGCCTCTCAACTGTCAATCAACTGGTGTACAGATTCCTGAGCTTACTGTGCTCTATCATATCTAAACTTGAAACTGTGTATGGAGTCAGCCTCCACCACATCACTTCGTAGTGCATTCCATTTATTAACTACTCTGACACTGAAAAAATTCTTTCTAACGTCTCTGTGGCTCATCTGGGTACTAAGTTTCCACCTGTGTCCCCTTGTTCGTGTCCCACCCGTGCTGAAGAGTTTGTCTTTGTTCAACTTGTCAATTCCTCTGAGAATTTTGTAGGTAGTTATCATCTTAAGACATCATTCTTAAAGCACCTCATCTTCAGACGATGATCGTATGAAGATGAACTCATCTTCAGACGATGATCGTATGAAGATGAACTCATCTTCAGACGGCCCTCATAGAAACTTTTATCTGTTTTCTACCACATAGGAAATAAATTTGTATTAACTTAAATATAGATTAATAGTGTAGTATTAAATTTGTGCGTAGTTATGACAACAGTAAGTTATGTTAAATGTTTTTGTTCTGTTGGCAATTATTTGTGTACACAGGCCGGGGGCTGGCCGGCCTCATAAACCCCAGCCCAATGTCTGTTAATCCAGCGGCGCACGCTAGTGGTGCTGGGACCAGGCAGGGGGTCAGCCAGGGGTCAGCCTGGGGTCAGCCAGGGACCAGCCAGGGGTCAGCCTAGGGACGAGCCAAGGGGCAGCCAGGGACCAGCCATTGGCCAACCAGGTACCAGCCAAGGGGCAGCCAAGGGGCAGCCAGGGACTAGCCAGGGGTCAGCCAGTGGTCGGCTTGCAACGGATACATAGGAAACAGCTTCTCTAACCTTCACTGTATATAAACTCCGTCTGACGTGCAGGATTAATCTTCACTGGGTGTGAATAGATGAGACTGGCGCTCAGTAAACAAAGCTTCCCAATGTGCGACTCTAATACACTCAATCTTCTTTGCTTCTCGGAGTAAATAAAGTCACTGTAAGTAGCTCGCTCTACGTAACAAATGATCATTGTCTTCGATGGGTCAGATAGTTTGGTGAAGATTTCTTCGGTTATGTAAAGGTTAAATAACTCCAGCTGGACACTGTTCATATCGTCAGGAGTCTCTGCTTCACCTGCTAGGAGAGACTAGATGTATTTGATACCAAAATACAGATGAATTTCAAAATCCAGCTCTACAAAGTCACCAGGATAAGTAAGGGAATTGGGGGTGGACCTTCGACAAGTCGCCGGCTTCCTGTTCTTGTCTCCACTAGAGAGATAGTTTGAAAGAGGAGTTTAATTGTGAACAAGAATCACTAAAAGACGAATAAAGAGATGTAAGGTAATGCTGGAGAGAGAGAGAGAGAGAGAGAGAGAGAGAGAGAGAGAGAGAGAGAGAGAGAGAGAGAGAGAGAGAGGCCGGACAATTTACGTCATAAATATTGAAGCAGACCACGAGTTAACATGTAATCAATCTTCACAATTACAGGCGAAAAATGTCATCAGACGAAAACCCCCATCTTCCCCCTCCCCTCCCCCTTCCCCCTCCCCTCCCCCTTCCCCCTCCCCTCCCCTTCCCCCCACCCCCTGCCTTTCCCCCCACCCCCTACCCAACCCCACAAAAAAACTTTTCAAACCTTACAATTTACTTGTAAGAAAAAGGAATAAAAAGAGGGCCCAAAAATCCTCTACTCCCATCCCTTTACAAAGAAAAAAAAAGTCTTACAATGTCGTTTAAGGCCAACACATCGCTTTTGAGGAGCAGTTGGAGATCCTTATTGATCCGGATCTTCCGCCTCTAGCATCATTTTGTAGAGTTTCACCATTCAGGATGACGACTCCGTCCTCAACAGGAAGCCATGGAGGGCCCTCCGGCCCGGACACACATGAAAGGGCTAAGGAACTTCATAGCTCATCAGTTTCTGGCTAAGCGGCTAGTCGGGTAGGGTGCTCCAGGATCTCTTCAATGCCTCCTCCTCCTCGTCAGTCGTTCACATCCAAAAACTCACACTCATTATCTTGCAGAGAAAAGAACGAGAGAGGTGAGAGAGTTCAGGCTTTTAATGACGCTCACTTAAGGCTCAAAGCTGCCAGCGCCCCAAGCGTTTTTCAAATATTTTTTTTTATTATTAATTTAGTGCCAGATTGCAGCCAAGACGGCTGTTTAGCCAGAAGTTTCCGCCAAAAGGGCTCACTGAAAGGCACTATGCCATCGCCTAATCTTACCTAGGGTGAGGGAGAGGTGCTGGTGATGCTAACAACCGCAGCACCAGCAGTAACAGCACCAGCAGCACCAGCAGCAGCAGCAGCAGCAGCACCACCACCACCAGCAGCAGCAGCAGCAGCAGCAGCAGCAGCAGCACCAGCAGCAGCAGCACCACCACCACCACCACCACCAGCAGCAGCAGCAGCAGCAGCACCAGCACCAGCACCAGCAGCACCAGCACCAGCAGCAGCAGCAGCACCAGCAGCAGCAGCAGCAGCACCAGCAGCACCAGCAGCAGCAGCAGCAGCAGCAGCACCAGCAGCAGCAGCAGCAGCACCAGCAGCAGCAGCACCAGCAGCAGCAGCAGCAGCACCAGCAGCAGCAGCAGCAGCAGCAGCTGTGGGACCTCTTGAGAGTCACCATCGTCAGCGTCCACGTTTCGAGTCCTTTTGTCTTCAGGAGAGACCATTATCAGATTAAGAGCGGAGGGACACCGCCACCCGACACCCAGAGACAATAAGATAGATGGCCGGAGATAAGGAGATGGAGGATAAGTGGGATGGAGAAAGAGAGAGGAGAGAGGGAGAGGCTGGAAAGCCAGTCTGCAGGAGGATACATCACGCAGTCATGTTAGTGAAAAGGCACAGACCCCGAAAAAAAAATTAACAAGGTAGAGAGAGAGAGAGGAGAGAGAGAGAGAGAGAGAGAGAGAGAGAGAGAGAGAGAGGAGAGAGAGAGAGAGAGAGAGAGAGAGAGAGAGAGAGACAGAGAGAGAGAGAGAGAGAGAGAGAGAGACACTAAGCTTTGAGAAGCGTTATTACGGAATGCGGAGATGTGCCTCAGAGACTGAGAATACAGTCCAATAACCTTACTGAAGCCATCATTCTAGACATCATTCTAGACATAAATACTCGTTCACTGCCCCAGTAGAAAATGAAAAAGAGCAGCACTTGTGCGGGCCAGCCAGAGGCTTGGGGCCCACGTAGGAATATCACTGAACAATAACAAAAAATGGCCAACAACACACCTGTCCAAAATGCGATATCTGTGTCCAGAGATGCGATATCTGTGTCCAGAGATGCGATATCTGAGCCCAGAGTTGCAATATTATGATCTGTGATGATATGAAACATTAGTTAACTGAGAATTATATAAACTATATGTAATGTAGTATTTTCCTTGTAAATTGGTGTGTGTATATATTTATATGACTTTTATATTATATAATAAAGATAAAAAATATTATGCATAGGATGTGCCATCTCTGCCAAGCATGTGACATCTCTCTACCCAGGTTCTGACATCACTGCCCAGGTTATGACATCACTGCCCAGGTTATGACATCACTGCCCAGGTTATGACATCACTGCTGTAACATGTGTGACAAGAACCCGACATCTCTGCCGAGGAGGAGAACACCTGTGCCCAGGAAGTGACATCAGTGGCCAGGAAGCGACATCGGTGGCCAGGACGCGACATCAGTGGCCAGGAAGCGACATCAGTGGCCAGGACGCGACATCAGTGGCCAGGAAGCGACATCAGTGGCCAGGACGCGACATCAGTGGCCAGGACGCGACATCGGTGGCCAGGAAGCGACATCAGTGGCCAGGAAGTGACATCAGTGGCCAGGAAGCGACATCGGAGGCCAGCAAGCGACATCAGTGGCCAGGAAGTGACATCAGTGGCCAGGAAGCGACATCAGTGGCCAGGACTCGACATCAGTGGCCAGGAAGCGACATCAGTGGCCAGGAAGCGACATCAGTGGCCAGGACGCGACATCAGTGGCCAGGAAGCGACATCAGTGGCCAGGACGCGACATCAGTGGCCAGGAAGCGACATCGGAGGCCAGCAAGCGACATCAGTGGCCAGGACGCGACATCAGTGGCCAGGAAGCGACATCGGAGGCCAGCAAGCGACATCAGTGGCCAGGAAGTGACATCAGTGGCCAGGAAGCGACATCAGTGGCCAGGAAGCGACATCAGTGGCCAGGACGCGACATCAGTGGCCAGGAAGCGACATCAGTGGCCAGGACGCGACATCAGTGGCCAGGAAGCGACATCGGAGGTCAGCAAGCGACATCAGTGGCCAGGACGCGACATCAGTGGCCAGGAAGCGACATCGGAGGCCAGCAAGCGACATCAGTGGCCAGGAAGTGACATCAGTGGCCAGGAAGCGACATCGAAGGCCAGCAAGCGACATCAGTGGCCAGGAAGTGACATCAGTGGCCAGGAAGCGACATCGGAGGCCAGCAAGCGACATCAGTGGCCAGGAAGTGACATCAGTGGCCAGGAAGCGACATCAGTGACCAGGACTCGACATCAGTGACCAGGACTCGACATCAGTGACCAGGACTCGACATCAGTGGCCAGGACTCGACATCAGGGGCCAGGACTCGACATCAGTGGCCAGGACGCGACATCAGTGACCAGGACTCGACATCAGTGGCCAGGAGGCCTCATAATAAAGCCCGTGGTGTTGTCGCTTCACTCAGCACAATATATGTGGTAATACTGGCTAATGACTAGTTAAAGCGTCTAGTTTATTGCTGACGAACCGGTGTGTGTTTTTCACTTGGCGATGATTAATGGGCGTGGCTTTGTTACTGATTGGCTGAAATTTATTTGTAATGTATGAGGTGATAAATCCTCTATTATACAAATTGGATGATAAACTATCGGTGACGAATTTTTATTATGTGTGAATTACCAGGTATAATATTTCTGTTGGTTTCATTTCGACAAAAATTCATCTGGACCCAACTTGGCCTGATCAACACACTGGGCAGCAAACGCAATGATTAATCATGTCAAAAAAAATATTGATGTGATTTTTGCCTTAAATGTTTGTACTCATTTACAGCAAATGTGGTTATCTCGTGGTTATCATTGCTGAGGTGCAATACTTGAAAATATTGCAGGAAACGAGTGTTATATGTGAGTATGTGTTGATCTAGCGGTGCTCAACTTCCTTTTTACTGGCGTGAACTCTATAATCTAATATCTCAACTTTCAATCGATATCTTGTAAATAGATTACCAAAGCCTTTGGGGTCTGTCGTAACTCCTTTTAGAGCTATGCATAGAGTCTTACTGTACCGTGCTCCTTCCTACATCATTCAATTTCTTGACTACTCTACACAAAGCAAGTTATCTCATTAAACCTCATTAAACTTTGCATGGTGACTGTGTTGGGTTAGGGGACTGACACAGGCGGGTCAGGGTCATCACCAATGCTCATTTAAAGGGTATTCGGCATTCATAGACGTTCCCCATGAATGCATTAGAGGTGAAATGGTGGCCGCCGAGTCCGTATCCTTTTATCATCAGTTCATAACATCACAGAATTCAGAAATTGCTAGGCCAAATGTCATGTTCTGAAGGCAGAGTTAGTAACTGGGGCTCCGAAACCCTTAAATAGATTGGTTCGGGTCGACCCGGACATATAGTAAGATATAATGTATTGGTAAACGCATGTAAATATATATATGCGCATATAAAACGCATATAGTAAGATATATAATTAACTTATTGGTAAACGTACGCTCTAACGAACGATCTTGGTTATCTTGAGGTTATCTTGAGATGATTTCGGGGCTTTTTAGTGTCCCCGCGGCCCGGTCCTCGACCAGGCCTCCACCCCCAGGAAGCAGCCCGTGACAGCTGACTAACACCCAGATACTTATTTTACTGCTAGGTAACAGGGGAATAGGGTGAAAGAAACTCTGCCCATTGTCTCTCGCCGGCGCCTGGGATCGAACCCAGGACCACAGGATCACAAGTCCAGCGTGCTGTCCGCTCGGCCGACCGGCTCCCGTTACGATAAACGGAACGATAAACCAAATTTATTCGGAAATCTCATAACATGAAGACGAACAGCGAGAAGCTACGGGACAAAAGCAGGAGTCTGGCTCGAGTGGGACTGCGCTCACCCCTTCGAGTGGGACTGCGCTCACCCCTTCGAGTGGGACTGCGCTCACCCCTTCGAGTGGGACTGCGCTCACCCCTTCGAGTGGGACTGCGCTCACCCCTTCGAGTGGGACTGCGCTCACCCCTTCGAGTGGGACTGCGCTCACCCCTTCGAGTGGGACTGCGCTCACCCCTCGAGGAGTGGAGTGCTAGAGGACTCTGCTGAAGGATGACTGTAAGTGCTGCGTCAGGGTGCATCTCGGGAGCCCTGAGAGCGCTTCATACCTGCGGTAAACTGGTGTCGTCCCCCCCTCCCCCTCACTTCCCTCGTGTGTAGTGCTTCAAGGAATTGATGAGAGGGGGAATTTCCGCTGGGCCTTCCTGTATCATATATATTTTCCCCCCCACACAAACATATTTCACCCAGATTTATCAGAGGGAAGAAATTTTTCCCCCCTTTTAAAATTATTTGTTTGCAGTTACGAGGATTAACTTTTTATGCTTTGACCCTGACTGTTAGGAACCCCTTTTCTCCCCTTTTGATAAAAACAGATAGTAAATGACATTCGAATGAATTTATTCGACATTAAAAGACGAAGGAACCTGATTAATTGCTCTATTCATCCGTATTGATGAGTAAAATGTATGTTGAGTATAAAAGTTTGTTTGTGGCGTCTATGGGAACCTTCCTGGCAATATAACACACACACAACGGCAACTTAATGCGACAAAGAGAGAAAGATCTACGATAGTTATTAAATTTAAGAGCACATGAAGAGCGCAAGAACATGGCCAACCCGTCGTAATTTCGACGTTGTGGACGAAATCGTCACAGTTTACATGAAGTAAACTGAGGTGAAGTGTGAGGACAGGCTGTGTAAGTCATTTGTAGACTAATGGGGAAATTATATTTACATTGAGGTCTTAGAATGACACACACAACGGAAGGTACTACTGACAAATGGGGCTGCAGGTGCCAGATTCACGAAAGCACTTACGCAAGCACTTACGAACCTGTACATCTCAATCTTTGGCGGCTGTGTTTCCAATTATTAAACAGTTAATGAGCTCCGAAGCACCAGGAGGCTGTTTATAACAATAACAACAGTTGAATGAGAAGTTTTCATGCTTGTAAACTGTTTAATAAATGTAACCAAAGCCATCAAAGATTGAAGAAAGATGTACACGGTCGTAAGTGCTTGCGTAAGTGCTTTCGTGAATCTGGCCCCAGGGGACACTAAAGCCCCGAAATCATCTCAAGATAACCTCAAGAAGATGGTCCTCTTTCCTCCTAGTAAACAGTCCCTAGACATTATACAGGAGTTGTAGGGCACACCAGTCTCTCGTACTGAATGAAACGTATGAACCAGTCAGAACCTCAATGGGAGGTCGTTCATTAAAAGCTCTCATGAGGTATGAAGTTGAGAGTTAATTCTGTTGTGACTGAATCTCTCATTCATGGGAAAGTTCCAGTCCATGCATCTTGGCCTTGTAATTAGAAGTCAAGTTGTTTGGAAAAAGAGTTACTATTTTGAGAGGCTTCTTATCCTAGGCTCTGTTCTTTGTGTGATGTGAATGTGAAAAGTTTTTAGATTGTCTTGTTTATGTCTGTAGAACTGAAAAAAGGCTTCATACACCATGAGACAATATCTTGAGCTGGCTGGGGATCGAACCACTGTCCTGGTGATTTCCTTGAGTTAATATTTATTTATTTATTTATTTATTTATTTATTTATTTATTTATTTATTTATTTATTTATATACAAGAAGGTATATTAGGGGGTTAAAAGAAAACATAGAAATTATATTGTTTTTACATTCTTGTAAAGCCACTAGCACGCATAGTATTTCGGGCTAAAATAGATCATGCTAATAGATCATGTTACGTGATATTCAGAAGTATAATTTGGAAATGAAAAGTAACTGGCCAAGAGGATGTATTTCATTAAGTAATATTTAGTTTTTCAGCAAGTGCCTGAGTGTGAAAATATTGTATTTCAGGTATATCTTTATAGAAGAAAGTTGGCGATTTCTAAGTGCTTCAGGGCCTATAAACTGATTAATAAATGTAAACTAAGCCACCATGATGGGGGAAAGATGTAGCGATTCCGTAAGTGATTGTGTAAGTGATTGTGTAAGTGATCGTGTAAGTGATCGTGTAAGTGACTGTGAAAGTGATTATGTAAGTGATTGTGTAAGTGATTGTGTGACTGAAAGTGATTGTGTAAGTGATTGTGTGACTGAAAGTGATTGTGTAAGTGATTGTGTAAATTCAGGGCCGATGAATCCTGGCTCTGATTGGAATAGATACATCTACTATAAGCAACGTTGTTGTTCTTAAGGCAAATCTACTAGGTGCTTCCAGGAGCATTAGTGGAGCATTATCTGCCAATCAGTAATACAGGTAATCATATTGATTAATTATTATGATTGGATGATTACTGTCAATGAAGAGCATTAATCGAGCATTATCTCTTATCTATACCCCGGCTGCTTGTAAGAGTATTATCTGCCATCAATTACTCGGTTGTTCAATAGCACTGTTTGGGTGGAGCATTCTGAGTCTACGGAATGATTCGGATTAACTACAGCTGCCTAAGTCAATCCGGACAATCAGCCGAACATTCTCACATTTTAGCGTCACAAGTGTTCGGAAGGTCACATTGTTCTCAACATTTTTTTTTATGGAGGAAAAGTCTGAAGGTCAAGTTTAGATTAAAAAAGAAAAAAGAGTTCATCACTTTGTTTTACCAGCAATTTTTTTGTTAATCGTTTGGGGGGAAAAAATATATTAAATCTACAGTTTTTCAATATTTATTGTTATTATTTGTTTTTCTTGCATTTTAGTACATGTACAAGATATCGTACATGTTCCCTACTTGTACTCTGCCAGTAATTGAGAGGAAAGTCTTACATTGTTCAATGGTCCGCTCTTGACTGTGAAGGTTAAGGTAATGAGCTCATTAACACCGAAACTTTGGACCAATTGAACGTTCCCCAGAACACTGTAACGAGCTCATTCTTCCAGGTCTCTACGTCAGTTAGAGAGCCCAGGTCTCTATGTCAGTTATAGAGCCCAGATCTCTACGTCAGTTATAGAGCCCAGTATATAAAATAACTCGCTACGTTTTGGACGTCTCTGGTCACTGTGATGTCGGACCGAGTTTATTTTTCTTGCCACCACCACTAATTTACAACCATCTGCATTCGGTTTTATAAATCCTTTTTTTTCACACACCAACAAAATGTTTCTGAAAGAAGTATTGACCATGGAAGGTCAACCAACAACCAAGTCACAACCAACAACCAAGGCACACTCATGTATTAGTTTAAGGTCACTGACTACAACCAAACCTCTCACAATGGTCTGCTCCCAGCCTTAAAGCTCCACACAGCATCAACTAATATTTCCCCAAATGCGGAAATACTCAAAGTCATCACAATGGTGTAATATATCAATGAGAAAGTCATTTTCGGGTAATGACAGGGAGTTGAACCGGCGTTCTGATGTCTCCCAGACACCTGTTCAAGTCACCTCATTGTCCCAAAATGATTTTGGGGCAATCACCCCCTTTTGCAGTATACAAGATCGATCTCAAAATCAGTAAAAAGTAATTTGCGTCACAGGGAAAGAGTGAAACATTGCTGGGGGGGGGGGGGGGGAGGGATTTAGAGGCGTGTATCTGGGGAGCACGGAGCGTCCAGGGCGTGTGTCATGGGGCGTGTACCTGTAAGGGCGTGTGTCGAGGGCGTGGGGGGGGGGGGCTGGGGTGGGTGACAATCTCAGTGGAATTGTCAACACGACCGGTCGCCCGCAGCCAGGAGGGGACGCTGCCCACCAGTGTCGACCTTGTAGCTACCAATTTATGCTGGCGATTTACCCAAGCTTTTATTTCAACAGAGCTCGGATTTACTGCGAAATTAAGGCAAGGTTTAAGCAAGCTTTCAGCTCAGCGGAAAGCTTAGTGTGGGATTTAGTCACCGTCATCTGGTATTCATCAGGATTCTCAGCTCAACAAAGGATGACATTTGGAGAGAAGATAGGATATAGTTAACATTTTGGTGCACACTGTATATGCCGTATTGATGAATAATACCAAGAAAATGTGTTTTTTTTTTTTCCTCGCCCTGTATTTTTGCTCATAATTTAATTAATAACAAAATAAAACTATGAGCTCGTATTCTGTTTTTTTCTTTTGTTTTATTCCTTACACTTTTGATAAAATATTTTCTGTTTATCAAGGTAGTTATATATTGAGATTATAGCTCATGGCATAATATATTTAATCATAGCTGTGAAATATATATATTTTTCTTTACATTTTAATGCAATATGAACCAAATAACTGTTAAATACTTCTATTAAAAACTAGCTGTCGAGAACTGATAGAGTTCTTGTTTTAATATTTATTTTTTTATGTTAAGATTTAGTCAACAAATATGTATCGATAATTAATTTGATATTTAAAATATTAATTAATTCACAAATTAATATTAATTTGATCACATCGTCGGTGTGATCACAGGCGATCAAGCAAATGTCCGATGCGGAATAATTTCAATAATGGTAATAATACTAATTTTTACAATAGCAAAATGGAATCTTGGGAGAAAATGTAATTAAAAGTTATGTAGGAGTCACTACTGTCTTGGGTAGATGACGATGGCCATTCACACCTGTCTTAGGGTACACACACCTGTTCCCAGGGTACAAACACCTGTTCCCAGGGTACAAACACCTGTTCCCAGGGTACACACACCTGTTCCCAGGGTACAAACACCTGTTCCCAGGGTACAAACACCTGTTCCCAGGGTACACACACCTGTTCCCAGGGTACAAACACCTGTTCCCAGGGTACAAACACCTGTTCCCAGGGTACAAACACCTGTTCCCAGGGTACAAACACCTGTTCCCAGGGTACAAACACCTGTTCCCAGGGTACAAACACCTGTTCCCAGGGTACAAACACCTGTTCCCAGGGTACAAACACCTGTTCCCAGGGTACAAACACCTGTTCCCAGGGTACAAACACCTGTTCCCAGGGGACAAACACCTGTTCCCAGGGTACACACACCTGTTCCCAGGGTACAAACACCTGTTCCCAGGGTACACACACACCTGTTTCCAGGGTACACACACCTGTTCCCAGGGTACAAACACCTGTTCCCAGGGTACACACACCTGTTTCCAGGGTACAAACACCTGTTCCCAGGGTACAAACACCTGTTCCCAGGGTACAAACACCTGTTCCCAGGGTACAAACACCTGTTCCCAGGGTACAAACACCTGTTCCCAGGGGACAAACACCTGTTTCCAGGGTACACACACCTGTTCCCAGGGTACAAACACCTGTTCCCAGGGTACACACACCTGTTTCCAGGGTACAAACACCTGTTCCCAGGGTACACACACCTGTTTCCAGGGTACACTTGCCCTAGGGTCCTTATCTCAGTAAGACCCAAGAGCCGAGAACATTGTCATATCACCACGTCGATGTTATGCTTTAACTGAACATAACCCTGTTACCTAGCAGTAAATAGGTACCTGGGAGTTAGTCAGCTGTCACGGGCTGCTTCCTGGGGGTGGAGGCCTGGTCGAGGACCGGGCCGCGGGGACACTAAAGCCCCGAAATCAACTCAAGATAACCCTCTTCGACCCAACCCAACACAACCTAACCAAAATAATAGATAACATTTGTGTTCTACATAAGGTATGTACCTTAGGTTATCATAACGTACAAAATGCGACCTATTAGTTTGAGAGGACGGGATGTTCGGGTGAATTAACCAGAGTTCTAACTCGATTTTTGCTCCTGTCGTGAATTTTTACCTGTCAATTGTGGAGGTGGGGTCCCTAGATTGTTTCAAGCGCAGGGTTGGACATGTATATGAGTGGGATTGGGTGGTTATAGATAGGAGCTGCCTCGTATGG
>NC_091243.1:13816933-13891933 GCF_040958095.1 Procambarus clarkii | reverse complement strand
CAACAGGTAACTTCATCAGTTTTCAAGATTTTCTAATTATAATTTAGATATGCACAGTAGAATATTTAATATTTTCAAGAAGTTGAATTACTGAAGTATTGTGTTCAATAAGTAATGATATCACTTTAGGATTGCACAAAATTGCATCAATTAATTCTTTGTCAATCTCAGAGTTGTATTTAATTATTAAGATCAATATTTTGAGACAGTGATAGGTACAATTTTTAACTAAAGTCTGAGTCAGCTATAGGAACACCCTATATCATATCAGACCAAAGTCTAATTACTGATAGGAACATCCTATAACCAAAGTCTGACTCAGTGATAAGAACCTTATCCTCACCTACCAGAGAACCCAAAACAGAAAACGGGTCAGAACGTCAATTTCGCGAGCCACATCTATTTCCAAGTACGACATTTTTTGCCCTTAGGCAAAATATTCGTCAAAATACGACGTTCTGTTAGAAGGACGAGTTGGATACCAAGTGATATTCACAAGGCACCCACGCCACTTTGCCCTTGCTATGTCCCCCGAGCAGAGGGCAGTAGTATAGCTGAAGTATGCTTTCATTCTGGTGTAAGGGCTGCATGGGTAACCCCTTGGCCGACCAGGACAGGTCGACGAGGTTGTAGTGGTCAAGTTCAAGTATGTTTATTGAGATAAGCAATAAATGCATCTCAAAGGGATAGAGTAGCTTAGGCTATTTCTACCCCCCCCCCCCAAGGTAGACAGGTGATCTCTCTCTCTCTCTCTCTCTCTCTCTCTCTCTCTCTCTCTCTCTCTCTCTCTCTCTCTCTCTCTCTCTCTCTCCCTCTCTCCACTGGGCCTGCGTAGCCTTCCATATTTGTGTGAGCATCTCCCCGCCGCCGTGAGGAGTGGGAGATGTCGACCCCCCGGCTACATGATAATGGTCCTGTGTCGTATCTGTGATTGGGTCCGTTTGTCTCCAGGGCGACGGAAGTTGTGATTCGCTGGGGTAATGCTTGGACTCCTTGGGTGTGAAGGAGACCAACGTCGCAAGGAATCAATCACTCTTAATGGGACGGGTGAGATTCTCTCTCTCTCTCTCTCTCTCTCTCTCTCTCTCTCTCTCTCTCTCTCTCTCTCTCTCTCTCTCTCTCTCTCTCTCTCTCTCTCTCTCTCTCCTCTCTCTCTCTCTCTCTCTCTCTCTCTCTCTCTCTCTCTCTCTCTCTCTCTCTCTCTCTCTCTCTCTCCTCTCTCTCTCTCTCTCTCTCTCTCTCTCTCTCTCTCTCTCTCTCTCTCTCTCTCTCTCTCTCTCTCTCTCTCTCCTCTCTCTCCTCTCTCTCTCTCTCTCTCTCTCTCTCTCTCTCTCTCTCTCTCTCTCTCTCTCTCTCTCTCTCTCTCTCTCTCTCTGTCCCCGCCAACAGACCCCAAGCGCCATCTTGGGCCCGCCAACAGACCCAAATCGCTTCCGTATGCGATTAAGGTAAATTTCCGTCGACGTCGCCATGACAACCATGAGAAAAGCTGTGTGAGAGAAATGTAAGATTTGCGTCACTTGACAGCTGCCACGTGCTTGACAGCTGCCACGTGCTTGACAGCTGCCACGTGCTTGACAGCTGCCACGTGCTTGACAGCTGCCACGTGCTTGACAGCTGCCACGTGCTTGACAGCTGCCACGTGCTTGGCAGCTGCCACGTGCTTGACAGCTGCCACGTGCTTGACAGCTGACACGTGCTTGACAGCTGCCACGTGCTTGGCAGCTGCCACGTGCTTGACAGCTGCCACGTGCTTGACAGCTGACGCGTGCTTGACAGCTGCCACGTGCTTGGCAGCTGCCACGTTCTTGACAGCTGCCACGTGCTTGGCAGCTGCCACGTGCTTGACAGCTGACACGTGCTTGACAGCTGCCACGTGCTTGACAGCTGACACGTGCTTGACAGCTACCACGTGACAGCTGCCACGTGCTTGACAGCTGACACGTGCTTGACAGCTGACACGTGACAGCTGCTTGCCGTGGCGCCGAGCATCAATTTGACCGAGCGAAGGTCAAATTGATGCTCAATTGGTCAAATATTTTAATCATATATTACGGCTCTTTATTGAATTGGTATATCCAAACGATCGCAAGTATAATATTGTATTATAAAGCAAGAATACAATTATATACCGTTAATTTCCAGCATACCTGCGCTGCTGCAGGAGGTGATGCATAACCAAGTAACTAATAACTAATGTATACACCATTTTTATTTATATTCATTTAATAAGAATTATTATAAAATTTGTCACTTCTTCCGTGGAAATCAACATTACATTCACCTGGGCTGTAAGGGACTCGAACTCTGGTCCCCGTGCTTGTGTGTGTGTGTCTCCTAAGAGTCCCCTTTCATAGGGGGAATGGAAGAATAATTATAATTCATTATTTTTCTCTCCTGTTATTAAATATATTTTTTATGGTTATTATAATTTATTATAATTCTTATTGCAAATCAGTATTTATTTTGTTTTGCAATTAGACCTCCAAAGGATACCTGATCAACCAGGCTGTGACTCATACGTCAGGCTGCGAGCAGCCGCGTCCAACAGCCTGGTTGATCAGTCCGGCAACCAGGAGGCCTGGTCGACGACCGGGCCGCGGGGACGCTAAGCCCCGGAAGCACCTCAAGGTAACCTCAAGGTAGAGTTGTGATTTAACGTGTTCCAATTTAGGTCTTAAATTCACTTTTTAGTATTTATTGTGCGTGCTGGGCTTTATTTCAGAGTAAACCGTAAACTGGTGTAAACTTTCTTTTAAATTAAATTATTTGGATATTCTTATAGTGGAAGTAGTTGGTTTGACGTTTGAACCAATTGTCAACCACTTGGGCTGGACGGTAGAGCGAGGATCTCGCTTCAAGCAGGTCGGCGTTCAATCCCCCGACCGTCCAAGGGGGTTGGACGCCATTCCTTTCCCCACCGTCCAATCCCAAATCCCTTGAAATAATTGTAAGCCAAATGGTAAACAATTGCACATTTGAATTGCCGTAATTATGATCCCAATCCTGCAGGTTGCCACATCCCTCCTCAGCCTTATTCAACCACACACACCTGCAACACGTGACTTTAAAGAAGCCAATATGTGTCTCGAAGTCCTCCTGACGACTACATTAAAAAAAGCGACGTTCTTTGTAGGAGGACAGGTTGTAGGAGGACAGGTTGTAGGAGGACAGGTTGTAGGAGGACAGGTTGTAGGAGGACAGGTTGTAGGAGGACAGGTTGTAGGAGGACAGGTTGTAGGAGGACAGGGTGAACGAACACCGGCCTCCATACACTTGGTGGGCGCTTGAAGTTCGAATGCTTTTGATAAAAAGGATAATTAGGTTATAACCACAATAAATTTGATTTTAATATATTCGTCCTGACGGACTTAACCCGCAGGTCTGTCAGCCTCCCAAGACGAAGACAATCGCTTTATAAAAGTTGGTTTCAACTCAACCTCTTCATAAATGTTGGTTTTAAATCATTCTTTTCATATTGTTGGTTTCAATTTTATTATTAATATAATGCAGTTGAAACCAGCCTCCTCAATCAATTTTCTATCAACCCAGGCCTACACCTCCACCATATTCAGGACCATATTCAAGAAACTTTTATTTGCATGTACTAATGGAGCCTTCATTTTGCAGTCCAAATAGTAGATTTTTGAAAGTAAATGGAGTGACAAGGGCTTCCTTCCATTTAGAGTCCTTGTGGTTACTTTTAGTATTCTCCAAAATTCAGAAGGCAGCTCTCATGGACAGAACCACTTAACGTCACCAGGTCGGCCATCGTGGTTGTTCGAGAAATCGACACATTTGTTTATTTATTATTAATATTAACATCTTTATTGACAAAATTAATTAAAATTTTGCCTAATCTGAGGATTTTGATAGTCTTATTAATGTGAGGATAATGCCGGTATTCACTGTCACGCAGGACAGAGGGTCATACATAAGACAATAGGTCTAACCGGATATATATGTGTGTGTGTGTACAAATCCCCATCCAGTACTCTACGAGGTGTACACCGTGCTGCGTAAGACCTCATCTTACGCAGCCAACACACTCTGCAGACTCCCGTCATACACCCTTTCCCATCCAAACCCCCCTCCCCACACCCCATCCCCACACCCCATCCCCACGCCTCCTTCCTACACATTTTACGCTACTACACACGCACCTCTGCCGTACACGGAGACACGAGTCAATACAACTACTACTTTTCTAACGACCTTCCTTATCCCCCTCTCCCTTCTTCCTCTCCCTCCTTCACTGCTGATTCACCTTCTCTCATCGCTCCCTCAGTCATCAAGCCAAGACACCTTCGCTAAGATCGCTCCAGTGTCAATATCAACACGTACTATGAGCAAATTCAAGAGGACACAAATCTCAGGTTTTAACATATGTTCTGTGTTAAATTATATTGTCTTGTGACACTCCAACTCACCGGAAAATATTGTTTTCAATAGGATTATGTCCGCTGTTGCTCTTTGACCCGCAAGGGGGGAGGAAAAAAACGTATTATACGTTTGCTGCAGAATATCGGTGGCATTTTTGATTCGCTACATCTGGTAGGAGGGCGGGTGTGATTGGATTTTTCAATCCATTTTTTTTTCTCTCTGTGAGAGGGGATCAGTTAATATTTTTCGTGGCAACGGCTTCGGGTCCCTAGAGTAGTGGGTTATTTAGGCAGCGTGTTAGTGGTGGTGTTGGTGGCTCTGAGAGGTGGTGTCCACCGCCGCCCTCTAGTCAACCTTTTAAAATGCTCCATGAAGGCTACACTACTTTCTGTTTTGTTATATATATTCTCTGTCTCTCTCTCTCTCTCTCTCTCTCTCTCTCTCTCTCTCTCTCTCTCTCTCTCTCTCTCTCTCTCTCTCTCTCTCTCTCTCTCTCTCTCTCTCTCCAACTAAAAAATTACTAAGCTGCAACAGATTAAGAAGGAAGTCGTCCATCTCCTGGCCCAACGCCTCCTGCCACCGCCGCCGCCACTTCCCGGGGTGGGGCATTAGCGGGGTAATTAGCCGCGATGTGATGAAGATCCCACCTCCCTGTAGCCCCGGGGGACGCTGTACTGTAGCTCTGTAGTCCCCTTGCCCACCTCCACCCACCTCCACCCACCCACACACACACACCCACACAAGGTAATATTCCCAGATGATGTCAAACTAAAACTGATAACGCATGCAAAAACCAAGACGGCAAGTAATTACTGGAAGACTCTGGCGATCTCCAGGACGTGAACTCTAAGATGTGGAAGGAGAATAAGATTGGGGCGAGGCTGTAACTGACTCTCCGGGCGTGCATACACATAAACAGTTACCTTTTTGGCGTATAGGAAGCTCTTTCATGGTGATCTACACAGACTATGTGAGACCTGTTTGTAAAAGAGAATATATGTCTGTACAAGGTTGGAGGCCAGGTGCTTGAGGGCCAGTCTCACCCAACTTTGCAGGGTGAATGGTCTGGGGTACAGGACAGACATAGGCTGGTTCGCGGTCGGCTCCAGTGCCACACTTTAAGAAATATCGTTCTCTAACCCCCAACCCATTCTACCTATATGTGATGTTCAACCCATATTAAATTAAATCTCTTCAATTTTGATTGATCGAGACCAAATTTCTCAAACTTTTATTTGCATCGTTAGGGAAGGTTAGGTTAGGTTAGGTTAGGTTTGGTTAGGTTAGGTTAGGTTGGGGGCCTATATTTAACCCACACTTGCCGCTCTGATTTTGTAGAGATTTGATAGATTTAGTAGAGAGTGTAGCCGCTGTAGTCAACTCGTGTAGTCTGAGCTGTATCTTTCAGAATTATCCTTTTGTCACAATTTAATCTATGCAAACTTTCTTGTTATGTCGGAAAACTTGCTAGTGGCGATGCTTATCTCAGTGAATGATGAACTTCCTCTTGGTTTGCTAAATCGTAGGTCACGGATACCTTTGAATGTCTAGGGGAAGATAGAGAGAGAGAGAGAGAGAGAGAGAGAGAGAGAGAGAGAGAGAGAGAGGTAACATATGGCTTTTATAAATTTTATGATTTGGCTAACTCCTTTTTTTTACTTCCTCTTCTCTCTTTCTCTCTCTCTCCATATCTCTCTCTTTCCCTTTCTCTCTTTCTCTGTCTGTCTGTTTGTCTGTCTGTCTGTCTGTCTGTCTGTCTGTCTGTCTGTCTGTCTGTCTGTCTGTCTGTCTGTCTGTCTGTCTGCCTGTCTCTCTCTCTCTCTCTCTCTCTCTCTCTCTCTCTCTCTCTCTCTCTCTCTCTCTCTCTCTCTCTCTCTCTCTCTCTTTCTCTCTCTCTCTCTCTCTCTCTCTCTCTCTCTCTCTCTCTCTCTCTCTCTCTCTCTCTCTCTCTCTCTCTCTCTCTCCCTCTCTCTCTCTTTCTCTCTCTCTCTCTCTCTCTCTCTCTCTCTCTCTCTCTCTCTCTCTCTCTCTCTCTCTCTCTCTCTCTCTCTCTCTCTCTCTCTCTCTCTCTCTCTCTCTCTCTCTCTCTCTCTCTCTCTCTCTCTCTCTCTCTCTCTCTCTCTCTCTCTCTCTCTCTCTCTCTCTCTCTCTCTCTCTCTTCCTTTGCCATCTCCTGACCTGCAACAGTTCCTCATGCCCTACCCCCCCCCCCACCTTCCCCCAACACTTGGAGAATACCAAAATTATGAGCAAGCAGTCTTAAATCTTACTGAGGATGTGACAGTTTGTAGCCACATCCCCCTCCCCCCCCCCAGCCACATCCCCTCCCTCCCTCCCTCCCTCCCTCAGCCTACGCAGGAGGTGGGATAGACATCCTGAGATGTAATACACAGCTTCTCGGTGTATATGGACTTGTATATATGAGTGTTTTAGTTCTGGGCGGCGTTCAAGGCTCTAGTGTGCGTGTTGTTGGTGGATCAGTAACTCTCCAGAGGTTGATTATAGGCCTTGAGCCCTAACCTAACCCCACATCTCCCCCCAACCTAACCCATGACACCGAAACCTCACTATTCATTTGCCTCACTCTACTATCCACTTGCCTCACCCCACTATCCACTTGCCTCACTCCACTATCCACTTGCTTCACCCTACCAATCACTCTACCCCTTCTTTCTCCCCCCTCCCTCCCTCTCCCCTCTCTCTCTCTCTCCCCTTCCCTCTCCCCCTCTCTCCCCACTCCTCCCCACCGCCGCCGCAGCCGGCCGATTTACGACCAAACTGTGTTAATTTTACCCCCACTTGAATCATAGAGAAATAAAATCTTTAATATATATTTTCCGGAGATCATGAATCAGCGCGAGGCTTGCGTAGGTGAAGCTGACGCCTAGGTATTATTTTAAGTCAGGTTTGATGTTTATGAAGTCTTTGGCGTTGGTTAAGTTAATTCAAGGTTATGTTACATAGTTTCCTATTATTGTGTGTGTCTTATTAAATGTCATTGTCAAGCAATGGGCGTTAATTAGTTAAATAACGCTTTAATTACTAAATTATAATAATTTATTAGCCACAGGACATAATAAACATTACTAGTCAATCTTGTGATAAAATATATATTATAGTACAATACAGATGTAGGCAGCTGGTGAGGGGAAAATGTAAGACCAGCGTGGTGGCATCACCGAGCAGCAATATTTTATGAGCTTATTATTCTAGTGAAGAAATATTACACACTTCCCATTAACTCCCGCCCATTTTTTGTCCTATTGAGTCACTCGCCTCCGCTATAATGACACCAAGACACCGCTTGTTTCAACTGGCAGCCCATCGCTTGGGTACAGCCTAGTGCGTCGTGGCCCTGGCGGCCGATGGGACTCAGTTCAGCCTGGCATTAGTGACGATAGAGCCGATCTTGTCAGTTCAGTCTGGCGTTATAGTGACGATAGAGCCGACGGTGGGAGTCAGTTCAGTCTGGCGTTATAGTGACCATAGAGCCAGCGGTGGGAGTCAGTTCAGTCTGGCGTTATAGTGACGATAGAGCCAGCGGTGGGAGTCAGTTCAGTCTGGCGTTATAGTGACCATAGAGCCAGCGGTGGGAGTCAGTTCAGTCTGGCGTTATAGTGACGATAGAGCCAGCGGTGGGAGTCAGTTCAGTCTGGCGTTATAGTGACCATAGAGCCAGCGGTGGGAGTCAGTTCAGTCTGGCGTTAGAGTGACCATAGAGCCAGCGGTGGGACTTGCTTCAACCTGGAAGCCTCTGGTGGCGTCTCATCTATTCATTCAATCTCAGTTGCTCAACTATTTTCATTTCATCCATCAGCCTACACCTGCCATTATTCTTTCACTTCCCCTTAAACCTACCCAACCATTTGGGCTGGACGGTAGAGCGACGGTCTCGCTTCATGCAGGTCGGCGTTCAATCTCCGACCGTCCAAGTGGTTGGGCACCATTCCTTTCCCCCCTGTTCCATCCCAAATCCTTATCCTGACCCCTTGCAAGTGCTATATAGTCGTAATGGCTTGGTGCTCTCTCCTGACAGTTCCCTTCCCTTTCCCTTAAACCATTTAATCCCTCTGGGAAAGATAAGAATATCTGGGTGATTATATTTAACCTACTTTGACAATGATTAATCCAGAAGCACCATATTGATCAAGTATCAAAGATGATTATTATATAGAAACAAAATAGCTCGTATAAAAAGCACATGACACTGAAGGATCACAACTCAATAAACATACTTGAACTTGAACACAACTACAAAATACTGTTAAGTGTCGTGGAGGGTCAAGAGATTTGTAGCTGAATGATATACTGTATTGACTCAGTGTCGCTTGATTGGCTATGGGGTATGATTGGATGGTGGTTGAAAGTGGAAGGGAGGGTATAGTGATTGGAGGAATGGGAGGGGGGGGGTATGGTGGGATGGTAGTAGGAGGCGGGAGTTGAAATTGACATTGAAATTGAAATAAGTTTATTGAGGTAAAATACACACAAAGGGATGAGGTAGCTCAAGCTATTCTCACCCCGTTCAGTACATCATGTTAATACATACATAGACACACATCACAAGCAATAAACGTATTACCGAACATTCTGAGAGATAAACATATACATTTCCTCCAAAGGCGGGAGTGAATTTTCATAATGAAAAGTTGAAAAGTTGATTTTAGGGTATAAGTAGACGAGGAAGGTTATATGGCCTGTTGACTATAGGTTTGTCTACAGTAGTGATCCTTTAGAGGGGCGTGTGTGTGTGTGTGTGTGTGTGTGTGTGTGTGTGTGTGTGTGTGTGTGTGTGTCTCAGTTGGTGCAGGAGGCTGGCCATGCCTGTGGTAAAGCAGGCTGTTGTGGCAACCATATCTCTTCGGGTGAATGTTGCTGGTCTGGTCAAGAAAGCTGTTGCAACACTCAAGTAGTAGAATATAGTGCTTGCAAGGTTATACACACTTTTTGTTCTTTGGTGTAAATTGGGCTGACGAAACATGTTGTTTACGAGCTTTATGTTGGTAACTCAGGCTTTGTGGCCTTGGACATAATCAGGCTTATGTGTGTTGCATTAGAACAATGGGAGTTGCAGAAGGCCTCTTGGCCCATACGAGGCAGCTCCTATTTATATATATATATATATATATATATATATATGTCGTACCTAATAGCCAGAACGCACTTCTCAGCCTACTATTCATGGCCCGATTTGCCTAATAAGCCAAGTTTTCATGAATTAATGTTTTTTCGTCTACCTAACCTACCTAACCTAACCTAACCTAGCTTTTTTTGGCTACCTAACCTAACCTTACCTATAAATATAGGTTAGGTTAGGTTAGGTAGGGTTGGTTAGGTTCGGTCATATATCTACGTTAATTTTAACTCCAATAAAAAAAAATTGACCTCATACATAGAGAAAAGGGTAGCTTTATCATTTCATAAGAAAAAAATTATAGTAAATATATTAATTCAGGAAAACTTGGCTTATTAGGCAAATCGGGCCTTGAATAGTAGGCTGAGAAGTGAGTTCTGGCTACTAGGTACGACATATATATATATATATATATATATATATATATATATATATATATATATATATATATATATATATATATATATATATATGTGTGTGTGTATATCACGAAAATAAACACGTGATTAAGAATGTGACAATGTCAGACCACGGAGGAAAAATGAAACAGGAAATTTCCTTAAGTACTTTCGTATATTAAATACATCTTCAGAAGGTCACTTCTGAAGATGTATTTAATATACGAAAGTACTTAAGGAAATTTCCTGTTTCATTTTTCCTCCGTGGTCTGACATTGTCATATATATATATATATATATATATATATATATATATATATATATATATATATATATATATATATATATATATATATATATATATATGTCGTACCTAGTAGCCAGAACTCACTTTTTGGCCTACTATTCAAGGCCCGATTTGCCTAATAAGCCAAGTTTTCCTGAATTAATATATTTTTTCTAATTTTTTTTTATGAAAAGATAAAGCTACCCATTTCATTATGTATGAGGTCAATTTTTTTTTATTGTAGTTAAAATTAACGTAGATATATGACCGAACCTAACCAACCCTACCTAACCTAACCTAACCTATCTTCATAGGTTAGGTTGGGTTAGGTTGCCGAAAAAGGTAGGTTAGGTTAGGTTAGGTAGGTTAGGTAGTCGAAAAAACATTAATTCATGAAAACTTGGCTTATTAGGCAAATCGGGCCTTGCATAGTAGGCTGAGAAGTGCGTTCTGGCTATTAGGTACGACATATATATATATATATATATATATATATATATATATATATATATATATATATATATATATATATATATATATATATATACATAATATTATATATAATATTATATATAATATTATGTAAGATATGGTAATCTGTTCCGTAACTCAACAGCCCTGTTTTCCAACCAGTATTTACCCAGTTTTTTGCTGAATCTAAACTACAACTTTTTTTTCCCCTAAGTGCGCTTTCTGGAACCATGAGGAAGTGGCGTTGATGGCTACCCTGAGAGAGAACTATCAACATCAGAGGCCCGAGACTGTTGACCAGACCACTCACTGGAAGGTGAAGGGACGACGACGTTTCGGTCCGTCCTGGACCATTCTCAATCGACTTGAGAATGGTCCAGGACGGACCGAAACGTCGTCGTCCCCTCACCTTCTAGTGTGTGGTCTGGTCAACATACTTTAGCCATGTTATTGTGACTCATCGCTTGCCCGAGACTGTTCAACACGCTTCCACTACACATAAGGGGCATAACTGGCAGATCCCTCACAGTGTTCAAGAGAGAACGTGATAAACACCTTCAAAGGATATCTGATTAACCAGGCTGTGACTCCCACGTCAGGCTGCGAGCAGCCTTGTCCAACTGCCTGGTTGACCAATCTAGCAACAAAGAGGTCTTGTCGAGGACCGGGCCGCGGGGATGCTAAGCCCCGAAATCACCCGAAGGTAACTTCAAGATATAGTCACATGCAGGTCCTCTCACATTGAGTTCTTCATTCCCTTCATCCTGTTGAATTGACATTTGGTAAAGCAAATGATTATAAAATGGAGTTTTTGTGCATTACAAAAATCCCTGTTTTAAACACGTTGTAATATCCTCAGACTTAGTGAAGTTATACAATGTTCATATTTTGTTTCACAGCTCATAACAATATTGGTCCGGTGGCAGCCAGTCCTCCTTCTGTCTCTATCGTGTCGGAGGGAATTATTTTGTGTTGTGGTTAATTCCTTACTTTCTCCCCTAATTGGCTGTTAGGGCTTGTTTCTTCATCCTGTGTCTACTTAGTTACTGTTGCGTTGAGTCCTTACGTTTCCGGGTTTGTGCTAACTTCAGCGCTGCTAGTGGTGTTTGAAGCATACTTCACACTCATGTTAGTTTGTTATCCTCCCTCTTACTGCTAAGTTATCTTCCCCCCCTCACTGCTAAGTTATCTTCCCCGCTCACTGCTAAGTTATCTTCCCCTCTCACTGCTAAGTTATCTTCCCCCCTCACTGCTAAGTTATCTTCCCCCCTCACTGCTAAGTTATCTTCCCCCCTCACTGCTAAGTTATCTTCCCCTCTCACTGCTAAGTTATCTTCCCCCCTCACTGCTAAGTTATCTTCCCCCCTCACTGCTAAGTTATCTTTCCCCCTCACTGCTAAGTTATCTTTCCCCCTCACTGCTAAGTTATCTTCCCCCCTCACTGCTAAGTTATCTTTCCCCCTCACTGCTAAGTTATCTTTCCCCCTCACTGCTAAGTTATCTTCCCCCCTCACTGCTAAGTTAACTTTCCCCCTCACTGCTAAGTTATCTTCCCCCCTCACTGCTAAGTTATCTTTCCCCCTCACTGCTAAGTTATCTTTCCCCCTCACTGCTAAGTTATCTTCCCCCCCTCACTGCTAAGTTATCTTCCCCCCCTCACTGCTAAGTTATCTTCCCCCCTCACTGCTAAGTTATCGTCCCTCCACTACTAACAATCTCCCTCCTTCCCTCCCTCCTTCCCTCCTTCCCTCCCTCCCCACGGTTCCCTCACTTTCACTCCATCCCAGTGAGGGAGAGCAGAGAGAGAGAGAGAGAGAGAGGGAGAGAGAGAGAGAGAGAGAGAGAGAGAGAGGGAGAGGGAGAGGGAGAGGGAGAGGGAGAGAGAGAGAGGGAGAGGGAGAGGGAGAGAGAGAGGGAGAGAGAGAGAGAGAGAGAGAGAGAGAGAGAGAGAGAGAGAGAGAGAGAGAGAGAGAGGGAGCATCCATAGATGCCTTACTCCCCTGCTTTATGGCATTTAATCCAGCCTCCGCTGAGTTAATGCCCCACGCCGCCGCTCCGTATTATGTCGTACGTACTTCTTAAGATGTTGTCAACATCTCTCTGTTATGAGGTAATTTATAATTTATATATTTTCCTTTTTACCAGAGACGTATTCTGTCTTTTTTTTGGTAAATTTATATATTAATTAATCATATGAGTGATGGTTTTCTCATAATGTTTTTGTGATGGAGTGTTTTAGTTCATTTAGTAAATATTAGATGTGGTGCTGTGTGTTGAGCGAGTGTCCAAGGTCGTGTTTTTTGCTTCGATTGAGTCGTAACTCTGACTAGGTCTCTCGTGAATTAGAACCCTGTTTCTTGTATGAGTTTTTGTTATTATTAAATTATACGATTTTAGAGAACATTAATGAACAATTTAGATAGCAGTGTGTTCGTCAAGAGGGGGAAGCACAGAGCGCGGCAGTGGGCCAGAACTCAAGGACTTCCAGTAAAGAGATTCAGAGATGTTGTTAGTTTACACAAATTGTCATCTTTAATGTGTAATCACTTGTCAAATGGTCTTGTGGTGGGCCGAGGAATGCTGGTGATGCCACGGCATGGCGGTCAAACCAGCAATTAAGAGAGGCTTAGTGTTCTTGTTTTAACAAATATGATTGGAGGGCCAGACTAAGAAAAAGACTGTGATTGGTCTGAAGTTAAAAAGATTGGAGGTGTTTCATTTCTTTATATGGGTGCTAATGAGGAACGGAAGTAGTCTGTCTATGGACGTTAAAAAGGGGTAAAGAGGGAAGGTCTTAAGACGACACCAGTTAGACTTAGATTTAGAAGAGGGTAATGGTGAGGACGGCATCAATCAAACATCAAAAAATTTCATCAAACATTCAGTAACTTGTACCGTATACTGTTTCAATATTATTCTCTTACTCCTGTAATAGTGTATTTGTTAATAAGATGTGTCAAGATGGTGTTGATATGTTGCTATATTAACTCACTCATTTATAATCTGAAAAAATATGTGTATTATATATATATATATATATATATATATATATATATATATATATATATATATATATATATATATAATTCATTATCTGATGCATATGATATATTCCCAGCCGGTTATATTAAATAAAAATCTTCCCAGTATTTATGTTCATTGATAAATTTCTCAGTTATCTTCCCTCCGATTTAAAATAACAGAGCTGGTTAAGCTAGTTCAATACCTCTAATAAGTACACGATGACGGCACATTAAATGATGTGGATGTCCAGTGAATGTGTGTATATATATATATATATATATATATATATATATATATATATATATATATATATATATATATATATATATATATATATATATATATTAGTATATTTTGGTAGCAGTCTTTCCTGTAGACATATATTATTAAATATGACCGAATTTTAATTACTCATTAAATTTAATGCTCATATTTACTTACTCATATTTAATTACTCATTAAATATGAGTAAGATTAATAATTCTAACACGAATTTTCTCAATCTTTCGTACATTTCTTTTCACTGTTGGAGGTAAATCAAAAATCAATTCTCCAAAATTCATTTTTATTTCTAGTCTGACGCGACACGAGCGCGTTTCGTAAAACTTATTACATTTTCAAAGACTTTAGTTTACAAATACACAACTGAATAGAACTTACGCATCTCCGATTTTATATCTACATTTGAGTGAGGTGGAAGGGGTGATGTGGCATTAATCAACACAAGACAGAACAAGAGGTGGCATTAATAGGGTATTAATTTCATCAACACAAGAAAGAACAAGGGGTGGCATTAATAGGGTATTAATTTCATCAACACAAGACAGAACACGAAACAATGGGTATTGAATAGAAGTGTTTGTAGAAAGCCTATTGGTCCATATTTCTTGATGCTTCTATATTGGAGCGGAGTCTTGAGGTGGGTAGAATATAGTTGTGCAATAATTGGCTGTTGATTGCTGGTGTTGACTTCTTGATGTGTAGTGCCTCGCAAACGTCAAGCCGCCTGCTATCGCTGTATCTATCGATGATTTCTGTGTTGTTTACTAGGATTTCTCTGGCGATGGTTTGGTTGTGGGAAGAGATTATATGTTCCTTAATGGAGCCCTGTTGCTTATGCAACAGGGCTCCATTAAGGAGCCCTAATAATATTATAATATAAGCCCTATATTATAATATAGGGCTTATATTAATATTATATTAATAATATTAATATAAGCCCTATTAATGCCACCTCTTGTTCTGTCTTGTGTTGATTAATGCCACATCACCCCTTCCACCTCACTCAAATGTAGATATAAAATCGGAGATGCGTAAGTTCTATTCAGTTGTGTATTTGTAAACTAAAGTCTTTGAAAATGTAATAAGTTTTACGAAACGCGCTCGTGTCGCGTCAGACTAGAAATAAAAATGAATTTTGGAGAATTGATTTTTGATTTACCTCCAACAGTGAAAAGAAATGTACGAAAGATTGAGAAAATTCGTGTTAGAATTATTAATCTTACTTTTTCGGTCATATTTAATAATATATATATATATATATATATATATATATATATATATATATATATATATATATATATATATATATATATATATATATATGTATATATAACAAATGGGGTTCCTCTGCTCGTCAGGTGTAAGAGATCCCAACGGATTAGTCCATTAACAATTCTTACCGAGTCTAGATTCTTCAAACATTTACGTAATCCGTACAGATTTCCTCCATCATGGCGAGTTTCTTGACGTTTATTAAACAGTTTATGAGCTCCGAAGCGCTACGAGGTTGTTATAGCGAATAATAACCTCGGGTTGTGAAGTGGCCAACCTCGTAAACTGTTCAATATATATCAACGAAGTTGCTATGATTAATGAAAGATGTGCAGGTTGAGTAAGCGGTTGGGTAACATTATCGATTACTCAACAATGAGCCGGTCGGCCGAGCGGGCAGCACGCTGGACTTGTGATCCTGTGGTCTTGGGTTCGATCCCAGGCGCCGGCGGGAAACAATGGACAGAGTTTCTTTCACCCTATGCCCCTGTTACCTAGCAGTAAAATAGGTACCTGGGTGTTAGTCAGCTGTCACGGGCTGCTTCCTGGGGGTGGAGGCCTGGTCGAGGACCGGGCCGCGGGGACACTAAAGACCCGAAATCATCTCAAGATAACCTCAAGATAACCTCCTGGCTCTGGTTGTCAGAATATTCTCTCTATCATTCCGGTTACGTAACAAACTCTTCTTGCGAGATGTTTAAAATTCTCAATTCTAATTGTGAACTATTTTTGTCTTGTCCAACCACTTGGGCTGGGCGGTAGAGCGACGGTTTCGCTTCATGCAGGTCGGCGTTCAATCCCCGACCATCCAAGTGGTTGGGCACCACTTCCTTCCTTCTGAAGTCCCATCCTCTCTGTCCCATCCCTAATCCTTATCCTGACCCCTTCCACGTGCTATATAGTCGTAATGGCTTGGCACTTTCCCTTGATAATTCCCTCCCTCTAAATCCAACGTGTTGACAAAGTCCTTGAAGCAGCACTTTATGTTGTTGTTGTCCTTGTCAAGAGTAGCACGTGGTTTTGTTTACAAACACGCTGCGCTTGGTCACTGCTCGGTGCTGCATAATGTATCTTGAGATGATTTCAGGGCTTTAGTGTCCCCGCGGCCCGGTCCTCGACCAGGCCTCCACCCCCAGGAAGCAGCCCGTGACAGCTGACTAACACCCAGGTACCTATTTTACTGCTAGGTAACATGGGCACAGGGTGAAAGAAACTCTGCCCATTGTTTCTCGCCGGCGCCTGGGATCGAACCCAGGACCACAGGATCACAAGTCCAGCGTGCTGTCCGCTCGGCCGACCGGCTTCCAAGGTGTAGGTGAAACTAGGAATACAAATAGTAAAATAATATTTATAAACAGTAAAACTTCATTAAGAAAACTGTTTTTACTTGTATCAGTCTATTAGAGGGTTGGAAACCGGGAGCTGAAGGTCGGCCCTCGTCAAGCACAGGTAGGGAAGTACAGCTAGGCGAGTACACGCACACACACAAACTCGACCAAACTAACCTCTATAAATACCATATCATTAGGCATAATATACGGCATAAAAGAGGCGGTTCTCTGCGCGTTAAACACGTTAAGTATCTAAACATAATTATAAATCGTTCCAGTATCAAGATTATTGCTAACTGCCCGTCGAATATTTCCCATGTTTTAATTACATTCGCTTGGCATTGGCTGTTATTAGACCCGGCTTGTGTCTCGTATTTTCCACCCTCGTTTGTTTCCGTGCAAACAGTCGCCGCGTCGCCAAGCGGGAAAAAAACGCAAAAATCTCCTAGTTTTAGCTTGAAAGCCGCTTTATAAAACCGCTGAGGAGAGATTTATAGCTTATTCGTGTAGAATTTAGCGTCTGACAGCAAAATGAACCTGTCTAAAACCTCCTTGAGGCAGAGGGCCCTGAGCTCCTGGAGAAGGTAGACTTAGACTGTGTCAGAGGAGGTTCTCGTGCTCCGCCAGCCGGCTCTGCCCGCCTTATTACTGTAAAGTTGAGGCATAAACTCTGGCTAACTACCGCCACTCGGTTCCCAGCAGAGAAAATAGGGTTTACCGGCACTAAAAGTTGCAGATCCAAGAACATACGACCCCTGGATTATTTACAATTATTGTGTGATAATCGGAATTATAAATTGGCCTCAAGTACAGTTAGGGTAAATGGTTGGGTGCGTAGTAGCGAGCAGTTGCGTGTGTTTGTGAGGTGTGGGTGACTGGTGGTGGTGTGGGGGGGTTGGTAGTGGTGGTGGTGGTAGTGGTAGTGATGGTGGTGGTGTTGAAAATAATTATCCTGTAACCATAAGACAACGGAACATATCCCAGTAATGCGACTGAGTCTATCCGCGTACTGAGTCTATCCGCGTACTGAGTCTATCCGCGTACTGAGTCTATCCGCGTACTGAGTCTATCCGCGTACCAATTTATTGCTACGGGGGAATAGAGGGTATCCGGTGAAAGGAAACGTTGCCCAAATGCTTTTGTCCTGTTGCGGGAATCGAACCCGGGACCTCTCAGCTGTGACTCGAATACGCCACTGCTGAGCTGAGTTGCGATTTAAAAAATAATAACACATTTACTTTTAACGGAACTAAGTTTGCATTTTAAAATGTATATACTTCAGTTCTCCCAGTGAATGGACTTGGATCACATTTTATATACACAAATTAAATATTAAATATTATTTCATTCTACACATTTTTATGAGTTTAACCGATATTTATATAGTTATCTGTTTATCCCATATTCCTCTATACACCTTCCGTTTTTCTACCTACCTATAAACGATTAAATTATTCCCAAATTTATATCACCTACCGTGTACAAACCTTTATCTCTTTCTCATTATTCTAAGTACAAACGTTATGGAGATAAGTGAGCATCACATGAACGTTTCAGCAGCCCCAGTTGACGCTGGGCTGTAGGATGAATAACAACTTTCCTCGACTGACAGTAATTGGCTAGTTTAACCCTCCCGTCCCCCCAACACACGTGGAGCTGGTAGCAGGGGGGGGGGGAGTAGTGGTGGTAGACGGGTAAAGGCTACGTCGGAAAGGTTGACGTAATCATTATCAACCCGTCAACCTGTACTGAAATTTTGCCGTCGACGAGCAGTCATTTTCTCTGGCAACACACCCAAGTGACATTTATCAAACCTTACTCGTGTTTGAAAGACAAAAATCAAACAGAAAACAAATCGTATGTGAAATTGTCCAGCAAACGAAGTTTAGTGGTTGTGAGGGGTGGGGGTTGTGGGGGGAGGAAGGGGAAGGGGGGGAGAAGGGGTGTCCTCTGGTGTGTTTAACTACATTTGAAGGACATAAAACATTCGTGGGTTCGAGACTGATTGACGAGGAGATAAGCATCAACCTTGGGCATACGTGAGTGTGTTGGATAAAGCTTCGAGAATTAGTCTTATGTTTTGGGTATTTTGGACGAATATGTCCTTTGTTGTGTTTGAATGTTCTTGTCGAGGGAACCATTACGTGTTCCAAAGAATGACTGAGTGTGCAGACAGCGCTCGAGGGGTCGTTGTCGCAATTAAGGGGCCGGATTCAATTCCCGGCCGAGGTAAATGGGATTAGTATATTTCGTCTTATTCACCTATTCACCTAGCATTAAATAGGTACCTGGGAGCTAGGAAGCTGCTACGGACTACATGTGTGTGTGTGTACTCACCTAGATGTGCTTGCAGGGTCGAGCTAGGCTCCTGGCCCCGCCTTCCGAACGTTCATAGAATAATGCATTGATTCATTTTTCACGCTTTTTTCATGCTTACATTTCAAACTTTGAAGCGCAATAGCTTCAACGACTTGTACGTCTAACCTGTTCCAATTATTAACAGTTTTTGCACTGAACAAGTTCAGACGTCATTGTTACTCATTTGCATCTCTAGTTTCCCTCCGTGACCCCTCGCTCTGCTGTACCCAGCTTTACACATTGCTGCTTTGTCAATTCCCCTTTGGATCTTATATGTAGTTATCATGTTACCCTAATCTCTTTTTTTTCCTCCAGGGTGTGTACGAAGGGCCAGTTTTATCTGTCTTTCCTCATAGCCCAGTCCCTTCAGGTCAGGAACGAGTCTCGTTGCATTTCTTTGGACTTTTTTCTAGTTTCTCCTTGACCTTTTTTTCAGGGAAGGTTCCCTGGTGGAAATATATATACAAGAGAGGATCTCTCCTTCGCTGTATATATGGCCCGAAAAGCCCCCTTATCCAAATTTCTGAAAGATACACGGATGTTGGTGGATATGCCATAATTAGCTATTGTTATTCTGCTAATGTGCGCTTCTGACATCAGATCTGGAGTTATGTCCACTCTCAGGTCTTTCTCCTTTTCTGATTGAACAATTTGTCTTCCCTTCATCCTAGACTGCTGTACTTCACACTCCTGTTCCAATCCTAATAAGTTTGTATTTGGCTGACTTAAATTCTAGCAGCCATTTTCTCAGACCACTTCTGAAGTCTGTCCAAACTCGTTTGCAATGCATCACAATCTACCCGTCCTGACGCCTCTTATTATCTTTGCATCATCTGCAGACATTCATATGAAGTCAATTTCCTCTGTCAGGTCATTGACATACATATATTAGAAACAGGATGGGCCCTGAACCGATCCTTGTGGTACTCCACTTGTAACATCTCAACTCCACACTACTCACTGTATGTGTACGAGAGAGAGAGAGGGAGAGAGAGAGAGAGAGAGAGAGAGAGAGAGAGACAGTCCTCGGCCAGTCCGCTCCTAAGCATCGGACTACACAGACACAGCCAAGCATGCAGTCCTTTCCGCTCTAAATATTCTATGTGGAAGAGTCTATGACTATGTGGAAGAGTCTATGCCTATGTGGAAGAGTCTATGCCTATGTGGAAGAGTCTTCCACCCAGTCTTCCTCTTCCACACTGACAAGCGCCAGTGTGGAAGACGACCCCGAACCACACCAGAGATTTGGCCGCAATTATTAGAATAATCAGATAGTGAGGATAATGTCTTAGCCTGCCATGTGAAAGGCTTGGAGGCGTGGACGGCTGCAGGAGACGACTGACAGCAGCTGATGGCGTCAGATCGTTTACCAGAGATAACGTCGCTGCCAGCCTGAGAACTGGTTGTCGAATCAGTGTCATGCACTTGGAGCATGTACCAAGACGATGTCGAGAAGCGATGTCGACGAGATAGCAGCAGCGACGAGCCAGGCGGGTGTGAAGAACACTGACGCCTGCAGAAGATATCTTACCTTACGTGAAGAGTGGCTGTTGAAGGATGGCAGGGCCTCTTCCTAGCAGGGCGAGCAGCGTCGAGAGTCTCTATAGAGACACTGAAAGATAATCTTAATGTCTTACGTGAAGAATGGCTGTTGAAGGCTCCCAGGGCCTCTTCCTAGCTGGGCGAGCAGCATCTACAGTCTCAATAGAAACACTGAAAGATAATCTTAACGTTTCTTATCATCTTTCTCTGAAATTATTGCCCGCTAATCTAGCGTTCGATATATTCTTATGCCTGTTCGCTCCGGTATCTAAGTCATTTATGTAATTAACAACAAAATATTTGTACAAAATAGAGTAAACTCGTTAAACATGGCCGTCCTTTTATCAAGCAATATTGGGATATATTTATTAAATCTTTCCAGAATTGGTAAAGCTAATCCCAAGGATTGGAAACTCGAATCAGAAGATGGAGAAACGACGACGTTTCGGTCCTTCCTGGACCGAAACGTTTGATACAAGAGAGAGGAAAGCATAGGCATCTTCGTATATCTTCCTCTCTCTTCGTATAATTATTATATTATAATAACTATAGGTTATTATATAGTTATTATATTATATAAACATATAGTCTAGGTTTAACTTGGTAAATACCAATTTACCTGGGTAAATACTGATTTGGAAATAGGGATGTTGATTTATGGAACGAATGACCTGGTAACACTATTGACGTGGGAGTTCTTGATTGTTTCAAGCGTAGGTTAGACATATGCGTGAGTTTGGAGGGATTTGTGAGTTTGAAGTTTGGGAGGAAGTGATTGGAATGTATTTAAAGGCTTTCTACAATTTCCCTTATTCTGGTGTTTTAATATTATAATTATGTATGGACAGACATGTTTAAATTATAGCCAAAGACATAATTGAGTGTAAAATTCATATTATTCAATATAATTAATGATTGGTAAAGTTAAAAGCACCTAATTATTTCACTCGAATTATTAATCAACGTATCGTAACAGAAGTAGAGATAGTTGTAATTGTGGTATTAGAAGTAAGAATGGTAGTGGTAGTAGTAGTAGTAGTAGTAGTAGTAGTAGTAGTGGTGGTGGTGGTAGTAGTAAGAGGTGCAAATTAGTGTGTCAGTCACCTGTTTGAGCAGCTGCCACCACTACCACCATCCTCCCTTCGCCTTCCTTAGACTCACCTGTCCCGAGGTAAACACACACACACACACACACACACACACACACACACACACACACACACACACACACACACACACACACACACACACACACACAGGCCGAGCGGAGAGTGCTCTGGAAACGTAGTCGTAAGGGCATGGGTTCGATTCCCGGTCGTGGCTAGAAACAAATGACAAAAAGTTTTGTTTTCTGTTCACATAGCAGAAAGTAGGCACCTGGGAGTTAGACAGCTGCTGCGGGCTGCTTTCTGTGGATGTGTGTGTGTGTTAGAGTGAAATATCTAGATAGATATGAAAGATATCGAGTCAGTTCATTAGATAACTGACATTTAGAAAGGCGAGGTTCAAAATCTAATGCCCCGATGTTGCTAGCATAAATAGCAAATACATACAAACACACAGTACAGTGAAGAACGAACAAAGGTGTCATAGGCACAATCAGAGAACACTGTATGGTCATCAGAGGTCCACGGATGTTCAACATACTCCAACCGAGTATAAGAAATATTGCCGGAACAAAAGTGGTTGTCTTCAAGAGAAAACCGGATAGTTTTCTTCAAGAAGAGCCAGACCAACGAGGCTGTAGTGGATGCTTGGGCCTGCGGGCCGCTCCAAGCAACAGTCTATTGAATAAAGTTCCCACCAGTCAAGCCTGACCGCGGACAACACCATCCAGGTACAATCCAGACACCATCAACCCAATCCACACACACACACAATCAGTCACTGAACACACTCCACACTCTACCTCCACACACACAAGCGCTCCACACAACAAACTCCCCCTAATATATATCCACTCCAAAAGTGCAAAAACCTTCCTCACATTCCCATGCTCCTAATCACCTGAGATCATTGAGATTGACGTGCCAACACCCTCAACTCACCGACTGGCAGTAACCAGGAGGGTACGTAGCCATGCCCGCAGAGAATCATTATATACACCGGTCAGTTTCCCAACGCGGCCATGCATTGTACCAGCAGTCACGCGCGCCTGGTCAAAGGCGAATTATTGTATCATCTACGTAACGTGAACATTTACTCAATTAGTGTAATCAGATAGATTGAAGGGGAGTCCTCAGTCAGGTCTCTGGAAGCAGGCTGGTAGGCGAGACTGCAGACAGGTTGGTTGGGAGCAGAGTGGCAGGCATGAGGATTTACGTCCACATAAGCAGGTGGATAGAAAGCAGAGACTAAGCAGATGGCAAGGTTGGAAGGCTTGCAAGCAGGCAGGCAGACATTTGGTAGGCAGGTAGGCTGGCACAGAGGCAGGTAGGCTGGTGTGGGCCAGCAGCAGGCTTCTCAAGTCAGGTTGGGGGTGAACCAATGGCGTGTACCGCTGCCTGAGGAAGTGGACCGTGGGACCGGCGGGTACTGGACCGCCTGGTGAGAAGGTGGTGGAGGCCAAGACCGTCAGTAGTTTCAAAGCGTTATATGACAAAGAGTGCTGGGAAGACGGGACACCATGAGCGTTGCTCTCATCCTATAACTACACTTAGGTAATTACACACACACACACACACACCGATATGTAGATATGATAGAGCCCAGTAGGCTCAGGAATCTGTGCACCAGTTGATTGACAGTTGAGAGGCGGGACCAAAGAGCCAAAGCTCAACCCCCGCAAGCACAATTAGGTGAGTACCCACACACACACACACACACACACACACACACACACACACACACACACACACACACACACACACACACACACACACACACACACAAAGCAGCTCATCAATAAACTGGAAGTCGTGCAAACTCATGCTTCTAAATGGCTTCCAGAACTGGAAAACACGAGTTACAAGGAGAGACTAAGGGGGGGGGGTGTTAAATATACCAAAGCTGGAAGATATAATAACAAAAAAGATATGATCACCACGTACAAAATACCAACAAAATTGACAGAGAGGAATACATAAAAGCTGCATCTTCAAGAACAAGAGAACATTGGTGCAAGCTAAGAAAACGAAGGTCCCGAAAAAATATTATACGACAAAGAGTCACGGGAAGACGGGACACCACGAGCGCAGCTCTCATCCTGTAACTACATTTAGGTAATTGTTCTTAAATGTAGTTACAAAATGAGACTAAATTCTGTAACTACATAAATACACACATATCCCCCAGGATGTAGCCCGCAAGAGCTCTCTAAGTACCTGGTGCCTATTTACTGTTAGGTGAACAGGCGCATCAGGTACAAGACACTTTGTTCATTTATTTCGCTCTCTAAAGGAATGTTTGGGGTCGATATCATTCAACAAAAAAAAAAGGTTCAAGATAAAGGAGAAATAATGATAATGAATGGAACATATGTTCTTGAGTGTTCATATGTTCTTTGGGGAAATTATGGGCAAACTATGATAAGTAGAATACCAATTTTTTTTAATTTTGGCGAGATTAATGCATAATGTTTTATGATCAGATTTCTTTTTAAGGAGGGTCGACTCAGTACCAGACTCACCACTAACTTCATTGAGGTTCTTATTGTTGACCAAACCTGATCCGCCCATGTTTAGTATCTACCCGTCAGCGATCACTGTGCAACGTTGGATGAGACTAGCCCTAAGTGTCCGGCCTCCAACTTAGGACAGACATCTTATTATTATTATTATTATTATTATTATTATTATTATTATTATAAAGATTCAATATGTGGGTATTCCGAGGCTGTGAATTGTTTGATAACCCATTTAAATCTTGCTGTGAGAATCGTGTTTAAGTGTTGTGGTGAGGGCTGACATGTTGACACATGTTTCTGTGTCACATGACACATGTTTTCTCACATGACACATCTTTCTGTGTGTGTCTTCGTCAATTTCTCTCTCTCTCTCTCTCTCTCTCTCTCTCTCTCTCTCTCTCTCTCTCTCTCTCTCTCTCTCTCTCTCTCTCTCTCTCTCTCTCTCTCTCTCTCTCTCTAGCAGTTCATCAGGATGACTGGTGCATCTGCAGGCTCAGGTAATCACCTCTACCTGGCTCACCTGCGCTCCTTAATGACAGGACCTGTGTGAACTGCATGGTAACAAGCGTGGAATGATTGTCTGGTTGGTATATTAGCATGGCTGGCTGATTGCTTGATTGGTTGGTGAGTGGGCTGGCTCGGTTGACTGTCTGGTTGTTTGTTTGGTTGGGTGGTCAGTCAACCGGTCGGTTTTTATCGTTGATTGATAAATTTGGTGTTACCGGGGCTCTTAAGTGGTTAGGTTAGGGTTAGTTTATTTTCGTTTTTTGGTTAATCAGTTTGCTCTCTGGTTGGTGTTTGATTAGTTGGCGTCCGGTTAGATGATTAGTAGGTTATTATCAGTAACTATTATTATCTCCCTCATCCAGATATTTTTTTGTCATATTTCGAAGTCATAGTTCCAATGTCATTTGGTTAAAGTAACTATGCACAAGTGTGTGACGTGTAGAAACAGATCCAAACAGCGAACTATAAATGGCAGCAAACTGTATTAATTAACGAGAATAATAAACTCTTTTGGCATCAAATTCTAAAGCGTCTGTGTATTTAGAAGGGTTTCTACTCCTACTACTACTACTACCACTACTACTACTATTTCTACTACTACTACTACTGTTACCACTACTAATACTACTACTAATAATTAAAACATAGATTTATAATACAATAATACTACTAATAGTAATAAAGAATAATAATTATAAAATCATGTGTAAGGGGGAAAAAGATGAAGGGCCAAGTCATGGGTGTCCTCATGGCATCAGCTTTATCTTACAATTGTCTTGAGGGAGAAGACGCCAATATGGGCCACAAAGGTAGGTTTCCGGGTAGTAGAATGTCACATTTTTTTAGTTTTTCCAATTTGCGTCTAATTAAATATCCATACTGCCTCAGATTGTAAGTGCAATTGTCAGTGTTTCAAGTGGTAGAGTGAGAGCAATGTGAGGGTCCCTGTTGTAACTTATTGGATGTGTCGTTGTGTCATGCTTTTAGATGTAGCTGTTTCGTAGCTGAGGCTTTTAGGGTGACTTCCATCTCCATTCTGTCACTTTAAATATTTGTCATTTCCCGAGGAATTGTTGGTCAAGATCTTAGGAACGAGTTGAGTGAAGGAGAAGCAATAGGACATTTAGATATGTTTAGATAATTATCCTTCACTACGCATCTGACCCTCGCCCAGTACTCAGCAGATGTTGACCACAAACTATAAGGTGAAGGGACGAAGACGTTTCGGTCCGTCCTGGACCATTCTCAAGTCGATTGTGTCCATTCAAGTCCATTTTCACAATCGACTTGAGAATGGTCCAGGACGGACCGAAACGTCGTCGCCCCTTCAACGTCTAGTGTGTGGTCTGGTCAACATACTTTAGCCACGTTATTGTGACTCATCGCCTGCATACTCACCAGATACCTGATACACCTTAATTATGCTCACCTAGCAAATCTGACACTCAACTAACGCTCATTTTACTGTGAAAATGATACTCAACACCCGTTCGATAACGGAGACTACTGAGCATCTGTTGATTTAGGAATTTTACACTTACCTGACACTTGTGTCACCTGACACTTGTGTCACCTGACACTTGTGTCACCTGACAGACACCGACACACTCGCCAGGTACCGAACCTCTTGCTGAATACTCGCTCGCCGCAGCATCATTGGTCAGTCAACTCGAGTGACACATTTCTTTCAGTAATGGGTTGACCCAACACTCACTTCTCGCGCTGACTGAATGACAAATGGGATGAGTTAGAAGCGGTGAATAGCAAAGTGGACGAGTTAGAAGCGGTGAATGACAAAGTGGACGAGTTAGAAGCGGTGAATGACAAAGTGGACTAGTTAGAAGCAGTGAATGACAAAGTGGACGAGTTAGAAGCGGTGAATAACAAAGTGGACGAGTTAGAAGCGGTGAATATCAAAGTGGACGAGTTAGAAGCGGTGAATGACAAAGTGGACGAGTTAGAAGCAGTGAATGACAAAGTGGACGAGTTAGAAGCAGTGAATGACAAAGTGGACGAGTTAGAAGCAGTGAATGACAAAGAGGACGAGTTAGAAGCAGTGAATGACAAAGTGGACGAGTTAGAAGCAGTGAATGGCAAAGTGGACGAGTTAGAAGCAGTGAAGGACAAAGAGGACGAGTTAGAAGCAGTGAATGACAAAGTGGACGAGTTAGAAGCTGTGAATGACAAAGTGGACGAGTTAGAAGCAGTGAATGACAAAGAGGACGAGTTAGAAGCAGTGAATGACAAAGTGGACGAGTTAGAAGCGGTGAATAACAAAGGAGGACGAGTTAGAAGCGGTGAATGACAAAGTGGACGAGTTAGAAGCAGTGAATGACAAAGGAGGACGAGTTAGAAGCGGTGAATGACAAAGGAGGACGAGTTAGAAGCGGTGAATGACAAAGTGGACGAGTTGGAAGCGGTGAATGACAAAGTGGACGAGTTAGAAGCGGTGAATGACAAAGGAGGACGAGTTAGAAGCGGTGAATGACAAAGGAGGACGAGTTAGAAGCAGTGAATGACAAAGTGGACGAGTTAGAAGCGGTGAATGACAAAGTGGACGAGTTAGAAGCAGTGAATGACAAAGGAGGACGAGTTAGAAGCAGTGAATGACAAATGGGATGAGTTAGAAGCAGTGAATGACAAAGTGGACGAGTTAGAAGCAGTGAATGACAAAGGAGGACGAGTTAGAAGCAGTGAATAACAAAGTGGACGAGTTAGAGGCGGTGAATGACAAAGTGGACGAGTTAGAAGCAGTGAATGACAAAGGAGGACGAGTTAGAAGCGATGAATGACGCAAATGAATAATACAAAATGGCACAAAATTGTAATGCAAACAGGAAAGGAAAGGATAGAATAGAACAAGATACTGGGGCCAATAGTAAGAAGTGCTCAGAATACCAACAGCACGAATCGTAATGCAGACAGACCACAGAGATAAATGACACAGGGAGTTAGATAGCGAAGGTGAACATTCCATACACCCGATACATCAGACACGCAATAGTTGTGGGAACGAGAAAGCAAAGGAGAATCCCAAATGCGTTAGAGAACATATCCCTGGAAACACAAACCGTAACTGTCTCTATTTTCCGCTTGTTACAACTTGTAATAAAGTTGTTACATCTTGACTTAACGTGTTTATGACGTATTAGAACGTTGTTACAACTTGCTATATTGGTTGTTATATCTGGTTAGGTGGTGTTAAAACTTGTTCGAACGTTGTACCAACGTCGTAGTTTCGGTGTGTGTTTGGCGGGATGTGAGTAACATTGTAAACATAATAGCCAAGGTGGATAAAAACAAGAAAGAATCAAAACAACATTGGTAACAAGAGCAAAAGAAAGCAAATAACACAATGGTCAAACCTGAACATTGTTCAGGACTAAGCTACATTGTGTGTGTGGATTATGTACAAAGATACATAATTTACCCTTATTGGTCGAACCCTGAGCACTAAATGTGTGCATTCTACCAGCAGGAACTGGGTCAAGATCTCACACCTCAACATTACTGAATGTCCAGTCATTATAGAGCCTACACACCTGCCGGTAGGTAGTACCTGCAGCTTTGCAATTATGTTATCAACTTTCTGCTGCTCTTGGGGATGTAATGTCCTCATAATGCAGCCAAAGTTTTGCCAGTAAAGTCTACTGATCACAAGACTATATCAGTCAGGCGACGAGTCACAATAACGTGGCTGAAGAATGTTGACCAGACCACACACTAGAAGGTGAAGTGACGACGACGTTTCGGTCCGTCCTGGCCGTATATATATATATATATATATATATATATATATATATATATATATATATATATATATATATATATATATATATATATATATATATATATATATATAAGCCTATACTTGCATAAACCACAAGTGAAGATAAACAATCTTTGGACAACACCCACCAGTGGGACTCGAACCCAGAAAGCACAACTACCTTCCAGTAGCTGGCATAACTAGTATGCTTTAACCCACTACGCCATCAGACCTTACAAAAGAAGTAGATAGTTCGAGATATATATATCTCAAACATCTCTACCTCCCGAAGGCACCAGATGAGTGAGGGGTCAGTCTGCAATTTTCGTCAAGCCACTGTCAATGTGAGAGAACTCGTGTCCAGCTTATAAGCCTATACTTGCATAAACCACAAGTGAAGATAAACAATCTTTGGACAACACCCACCAGTGGGACTCGAACTTATATAGGCTTATAAGCCTATATAAGTTCGAACAAGTATGAACCTATACTCGAATAGGCTTATAGGGGTATATACTTGTTCGAGTATAGGCTTATAAGCCTATACTCGAACAAGTATAGGCTTATAAGCTGGACACGAGTTCTCTCACATTGACAGTGGCTTGACGAAAATTGCAGACTGACCCCTCACTCATCTGGTGCCTGTAAGGTCTGATGGCGTAGTGGGTTAAAGCATACTAGTTATGCCAGCTACTGGAAGGTAGTTGTGCTTTCTGGGTTCGAGTCCCACTGGTGGGATTATATATATATATATATATATATATATATATATATATATATATATATATATTATATATATATATATATTTATATATATATATTCCCAGGCTTCCTGTCCCCCAATAACGCGAATATTAGTATATTGGGAATACTTTAGTCACCGGTCTCTCTTTCTGTATATATAACTCTACGGAAATCGCACACCAAAAGTCAGATTCACATGCCATATAAACATCCGTTTTCTCCCGCCCCGCCCCCCTCCAGGCCTCGGGTCAGGGCTGCAGGAGTCGTACAGTATCTGCTGGTAACGCTGGTTTACCTTATTCACTCTCGCGGGTCTTGCTGAAGCAACTTGTCACATGGCCCGGCTTGACTGGTCGAGGACCGGGCCGCGGGGACGCTAAGCCCCGAAATCATCTCAAGATAACCTCAAGATAACCGGACTGACCCTTCACGTAGTATTGGGTTAGCTGGTTAAGTGTAGCTTTATATGTGTTACTGAAAAAAAGAATAATAGGCATATGTGGTCCGTATTTCTAGACAGTCTACACCTGTACCTACGTAGTGACAGGTGTGTGTGTGTGGGAATGTTTACAGTTACTCATTGTAGTTACTCAGGACCGGTCACTTCATGGATGCAGGACCTGTCACTCACTTGTGGACACGACCAGTCACTCACAAGTACGTCATCGATCCGAGCAAAACAAGTGGTGTGTATTTATTAACTGAGCCATTTTATTAGTCATAAAGAGTCGTACAGAGTCGTTTATATACACCGTCGAGTACTACTCTAAACTATGGCTCTTCCTCACGCTGTTCAAGTCGTCTCTTGATCATCTGGCGTGTGGTTTGGTCATTACCTTGCTCCTGTTTGCCCCTGTACCTCACCTTGCTTCTGTTTATTCCTCTATCTCACTTTGTTCCTGTTTGCCCCTGTACCTCACCTTGTTCCTGTTTATTCCTCCTTCTCACCTTGTTCCTGTTTCCATCCTCCCCTGGCTCTGGCTTGACTTTACTGCTAAATAAATCCAGATTTTAAACTTGAGAAATAATCACTGTGCTTCAATGTACAACCTGGATTTATGCTACAATTATATTGCGGTAAGTTACGCCAACGAGCGTGTTATTTCTGCCCGGCTGTAAGTAGTGCCCGTATCGTGGCTTACGGCCGAGTTATCGTTGTAGTTTAGCCCTGTTTATATGATGTGGAGTAGTTATAAAAGTCAAGTATTTAGGTAGTGCCAGGAATGGTTGGGGGGCTTAGGAATGGGCGCCGTGAGGAGGTGGGTTTGTGGTCTTTTCCTGGTTCTGACGGGGCTTCAGCGGGTAGGAGGTTCCAAGGGTATAACCCCATGGGTGAAAGGCATCTCTTGTTTTTCAGTCATTGTGGCTCGTTAAATTTAAAACCGGTGTTCCTTGTTTGTGTTACATCTGATGTTTTGAAGAAGTTGTCTGGGTCAACATCCTCCAAACTGTTTAGTATTTTACTGAAATTTTGACTAAAGTTTCAATGAGATCTGCCCTGACATGCCTGGTTTATATGTTGTTGTTGTTTAAGATCCGCCACCTGGAGCAAAAAGTTTCAAGTAGCACGGGCTATGGTGAGCCCGTAGAAGTGTTGTTAGCCCAGTGGCCCTCAACCGTTCCTGGTATGAACGTTATTGATGGCAACGTTTTGCCTATAAGAAACGACTTGAGGTGATATTTCGCCTGTAAGAGACATTACTAAAGGAAACGTTTGGCCAGTAAGGGGTTAAAAAAAAGACCTTCCAGATTATCTTCAATAAAGTCTACATAACTTGGTGTTTCACTAAATTATTGATGCGGTAAAGAAGACTTATTTTATACAAATTCCTAGACTCGTTGACTTTTAAATGGAGTCTTTGCACACCGCTAAAAATTCCTGGTTTATTGACGTTAGAGTAATTCCTTGTTTCTCCAGCTCCACGTTACTCTTCCAGTTTCTGTTTTCTTGCTTCGCTTCCAGTTCCAGGTTCCTTCCTTTTCTTACAGTTCCAGGTTCCTTCCTTTTCTTACAGTTCCAGGTTCCTTGCTTCACTTCCAGTTCCAGGTTCCTTCCTTTTCTTACAGTTCCAGGTTCCTTGCTTCACTTCCAGTTCCAGGTTCCTTCCTTTTCTTACAGTTCCAGGTTCCTTGCTTCACTTCCAGTTCCAGGTTCCTTGCTATTTCTCTTGCTCTATGCTATATACTTCTGTTCCAGTTCCAGGTTCCTTCCTTTTCTTACAGTTCCAGGTTCCTCCCTTTTCTTACAGTTCCAGGTTCCTTGCTATTCCTCTTGCTCTGTGCTATATGCTTCTGTTCCAGTTCCAGGTTCCATGATACTCCTCCAGTTTAAGTTCGAAGCTATTCCTCCAGTTCCATGTTCCATGGATGCCTTCCAGTTGCAGGTTGCATGCTAACTCTCCAGTTCCAGGTGAGCTGACATGAAAACGGAGCCAATTTACCGTTCCCCAACATTCCAGGATCAACGTCATTGAGTTTAATAATGTATTTTCTCAAAGTCTTTACTTTGGCAAAGCATTTCACTCAGCTATGCTCCCCACGCGTGCATATCTCAACACTGATGTGGGTTTCCAGATTCATAGCCCAGTGTGTCCCTTCAATTAGCGGCACTAAGAGGCAGGAGTCTTTAAATATAGATCGTGTCTGCTCCTTACTGTTGAACATGTGCAACATTTTCTTCGAAATATTCCACATAAATTGGGACTTTATAGCCATTTATTAAACGATAAAAAAGTGTAGGAATAATGTTTATGAAGATTAAACCACGTTTCTACCTCCAGTAATGTCAACAGTTGTGTTCTCTAACGCGGTTTAGAGTTAACATTGGCAAGGTGAGTTTCGTTTGCTTTAGTAAACCCTTGTGAGTTATGGTATTGAAAGTCAGTATAAAAAACGGCGATTTATTCACCTCACGATTTGACACACTACAGTACGAACTTCCGCAGCGCTCGGTCACGAATTATTTATGTTTCAGTAATGAATTCGTGCGTGTGGTGAGGTGAGGCTGTAGTATAGTCAATATTGACTTATTAAATACGTGCATGTGACATACTTAACATACTAGTTTACCTTGAAAAGCTTCATAGAAAACACCGACCTTACCTAACCTTCTTAGTATGTTAAGATAAGCATCTTATTGCTTCATAATTACAATTATTACTTAACTTATTATAGGTATAGGTTAAGTAATAATTGTAATTACGAAGCAATAAGATGCTTATCTTAACATACTAAGAAGGTTAGGTAAGGTCGGTGTTTTCTATGAAGCTTTTCAAGGTAAACTAGTATGTTTAGTATGTCACATATGCACGTATTTAATAAGTCAATATTGACTGTAAGAAAGTGCGAGACGCGGGTTGGCGTGAGACTGAGTGCTCACCTCAATTCACTTAGCAGGGTTTGTAGCGTTGAGCTTCAGCTCCTGGGCTTCGCCTCTTAGCTGTCGGTCAACTCGTGGTCTTCAAATATCAACGTTTGAAACTAAATAATGTCACTTGTTCAGTAATATTCGATGCTCTTAAGAATCTTTTTTTTTATGTTCATGAAGGTTGTTGTGTTCTGCTGATGGCTTTCAGCCTTTGATTTTCTTAGGTCTTGTTTTGCGAAGATACTTGTGTTCTTACAAGTATCAACACAAGGCGAAGATAGGCCGTGTGATGTTACTTAACTCTAAGAGGCTCTCTCATACCCCCCCCCCCCCTTTCTCTCTTCTCTCATCTCTCCTCTCTCATGCTGGCGATGAGTCTCAATATCGTGGCTAAAGTATGTTGACCAGACCACACACTAGAAGGTGAAGGGACGACGACGTTTCGGTCCGTCCTGGACCATTCTCAAGTCTTGAGAATGACAGTCATCAATAAACTTGAGAATGGTCCAGGACGGACCGAAACGTCGTCGTCCCTTCACCTTCTAGTGTGTGGTCTGGTCAACTCCTCTCTCACTTTTCTCCTGATAGTTCCTTTCCCTCCCCTCTCCTCTCTCTCCTCTCTCCTCCCTTCCTCTCTCCTCTTCCCCCTCACGAAACAATGACAGAGAGAGACAAGCTAAGACCCTGACGTCATTATCTCACCCCGCGACACAGCACAAACACCAAGGGTGTGTGAGTGTGTGTGTGTGTGTGGTGGCACTCTTGGCACTATTGGCACTCATGTGTTTTTAGCTCCTGCCGCCTTTATTAAGCTCCCCAACAATTCCCAACATTTGGAAAATCGACCTGTCACTCACGTTCCATTTTTCCCTGTCAGGAAGTCACTCTCAAGACGGCATTAATTACCATCAGAGTGACGAGTCGCGAACAGCATCAAGGAGAGGCTGTCACTCATCCCTTCTCTCTCTCCAGTGATGCCTCGATCAGGGCCGGCCGCGTCGGAACACCTTCGGAACTCACTGGAACAACACCCAGAGGACTTTCTATGCCTCGGGGTGATTGAAACGCTTGCACAAAACAACAACTCAAAACGCCTCTCAATGAATTAAGACATCTGTCAACGATAGAGATGGCTTTCAAGCGACTTTGAAGACGTATTATGCCTATGGGACGTCCTGGAACATCATGGAACTTCTTGGAACACTATCAAGGGGCATTGGATCGTACGGAACGCGTCGAAACACTGTTGGAATATCTTGAAGAGCCTTCGGAGGCCCGAGAGAGAGAGGCACTGACAGTGAAGGACATCCACCCATCAACGGGCAGACGTGCACTCGAAAACCCAGTTGGTAATTATTAGTTATTACTTGTTGATAACGAGCTGCGACAGACACCTTATGATGAAAACATCACTCCTGCTCCGACACCAGGAAAACTGGCGAAATAGTTGGGAATTGTCGCAAAATGAGTCCTTTTCTCTGTCTCTCTCTCTCTCTCTCTCTCTCTCTCTCTCTCTCTCTCTCTCTCTCTCTCTCTCTCTCTCTCTCTCTCTCTCTCTCTCTCTCTCTCTCTCTCTCTCTCTCTCTCTCTCTCTCTCTCTCTCTCTCTCTCTCTCTCTCTCTCTCTCTCTCTCTCTCTCTCTCTCTCTCTCTCTCTCTATCTCTTGGTGATGTCATTTCCTAATATGAGCATCTATGACTTGGTTGGTCGAACGACATTTTCGTATTTGTTCGAAAATATTTCCCCATCATCAGTGTCTTAAAAATAACAGTTTGATCAAATAAAATTGCTAAAAATATCACTCCTAAAAATAAGTTAAAAGATTTGTTTGGTAAGGTAAGGTAATTATGAGGTGAGGGCACTAAGCTGATTTGACTGCACAATGTGTAAGGAATATGGGTAAAAGGACTAAGTGAAGGAATAGTGCCCAAAATGTTTTGGCGACCACCTTGTCATTTTTATCAATTAGTTTAATGGATTTGTTAATTACCCTTAATTTGAAAGGCAATTTGGCGTTCAGACTCTTCATGATTCTGGCTCATAGTTCAATTCTTGGTATGTTCTTTTGTTCATATTTAGTTTCTCTAGATTCTTTAAAGTTCATTATTGTTCAGTTGCAATTATGTGGTTCATGTGACGTCACTTTGCAGGTGACGTCACTTGTGCAGGTGACGTCACTTGTACGGGTGACGTCACATGTGCAGGTGACGTCACGGGGAGGTGTGTCCATTACTCCCTCGTCAAGATAGCTATCTGTGACACTTTGGGTAAAGTCAATTAAGCCCACACACACCAAACAGCAAATTGCAACCCCTCGCCGCCTTCCAAAAGTCACTGACGATTGTGTGTGTGTGTGCGTGTGTGTGTGTGTGTGTGTGTGTGTGTGTGTGTGTGTGTGTGTGTGTGCGTGTGTGTGTGTGTGTGTGTGTGTGTGTGTGTGTGTGTGTGTGTGCGTGTGTGTGTGTGTGTGTGTGCGTGTGTGTGTGTGTGTGTGTGTACTCACCTAGTTACTCACCTAGTTGTGTTTGCGGGGGTTGAGCTCTGGCTCTTTGGTCCCGCCTCTCAACCGTCAATCAACAGGTGTACAGATTCCTGAGCCTATCGGGCTCTGTCATATCTACACTTGAAACTGTGTATGGAGTGAGCCTCCACCACATCACCCCCTAATGCATTCCATTTGTCAACTACTCTGACACTAAAAAAGTTCTTTCTAATATCTCTGTGGCTCATTTGGGCACTCAGTTTCCACCTGTGTCCCCTTGTGCGTGTTCCCCTTGTGTTAAATAGACTGTCTTTATCTACCCTATCAATCCCCTTCAGAATCTTGAATGTGGTGATCATGTCCCCCCTAACTCTTCTGTCTTCCAGCGAAGTGAGGTTTAATTCCCGTAGTCTCTCCTCGTAGCTCATACCTCTCAGCTCGGGTACTAGTCTGGTGGCAAACCTTTGAACCTTTTCCAGTTTAGTCTTATCCTTGACTAGATATGGACTCCATGCTGGGGCTGCATACTCCAGGATTGGCCTGACATATGTGGTATACAAAGTTCTGAATGATTCTTTACACAAGTTTCTGAATGCCGTTCGTATGTTGGCCAGCCTGGCATATGCCGCTGATGTTATCCGCTTGATATGTGCTGCAGGAGACAGGTCTGGCGTGATATCAACCCCCAAGTCTTTTTCCTTCTCTGACTCCTGAAGAATTTCCTCTCCCAGATGATACCTTGTATCTGGCCTCCTGCTCCCTACACCTATCTTCATTACATTACATTTGGTTGGGTTAAACTCTAACAACCATTTGTTCGACCATTCCTTCAGCTTGTCTAGGTCTTCTTGAAGCCTCAAACAGTCCTCTTCTGTTTTAATCCTTCTCATAATTTTAGCATCGTCCGCAAACATTGAGAGAAATGAATCGATACCCTCCGGGAGATCATTTACATATATCAGAAACAAGATAGGACCGAGTACAGAGCCCTGTGGGACTCCACTGGTGACTTCACGCCAATCGGAGGTCTCACCCCTCACCGTAACTCTCTGCTTCCTATTGCTTAGATACTCCCTTATCCACTGGAGCACCTTACCAGCTACACCTGCCTGTCTCTCCAGCTTATGTACCAGCCTCTTATGCGGTACTGTGTCAAAGGCTTTCCGACAATCCAAGAAAATGCAGTCCGCCCAGCCCTCTCTTTCTTGCTTAATCTGTGTCACCTGATCGTAGAATTCTATCAAGCCTGTAAGGCAAGATTTACCCTCCCTGAATCCATGTTGGCGATTTGTCACGAAGTCCCTTCTCTCCAGATGTGTTACCAGGTTTTTTCTCACGATCTTCTCCATCACCTTGCATGGTATACAAGTCAAGGACACTGGCCTGTAGTTCAGTGCCTCTTGTCTGTCGCCCTTTTTGTATATTGGGACCACATTCGCCGTCTTCCATATTTCTGGTAGGTCTCCCGTCTCTAGTGATTTACTATACACTATGGAGAGTGGCAAGCAAAGTGCCTCTGCACACTCTTTCAGTACCCATGGTGAGATCCCATCTGGACCAACCGCCTTTCTAACATCCAGATCCAGCAGGTGTCTCTTGACCTCCTCTCTCGTAATTTCGAACTCCTCCAAGGCCGCCTGGTTTACCTCCCTTTCTCCTAGCACAGTGACCTCACCCTGTTCTATTGTGAAGACCTCCTGGAACCTCTTGTTGAGTTCCTCACACACCTCTCTGTCATTCTCTGTATACCTGTCCTCGCCTGTTCTAAGTTTCAATACCTGTTCTTTCACTGTTGTTTTCCTTCTGATGTGACTGTGGAGTAGCTTTGGTTCGGTCTTGGCTTTGTTTGCTATATCATTTTCAAAATTTTTCTCTGCTTCTCTTCTCACCCTGACGTACTCATTCCTGGTTCTCTGGTATCTCTCCCTGCTTTCTGGTGTTCTGTTATTCCGGAAGTTCCTCCACGCCTTTTTGTTCAGTTTCTTCGCTTCCATACATGCCCTATTATACCATGGATTCTTCTGTTGCTTCTCGGATTTTTCCCTTTGGGCCGGGATGAACCTGTTTACTGCCTCATGACTCTTTTGGGTAACATAGTCCATCATACCCTGTACAGACTTGTCTCTGAGGTCTGTGTCCCAAGGTATTTCACTTAGGAAACTTCTCATCTGTTCATAATTCCCCTTTCGGTATGCCAGCCTTTTGATTCCTAGTTCTTTTTGGGGGGAGATAAGTCCTAGCTTATCTGTGTGTGTGTGTGTGTGTGTGTGTGTGTGTGTGTGTGTGTGTGTGTGTGTGTGTGTGTGTGTGTGTGTGTGTGTACTCACCTATTTACTCACCTATTTGTGCTTGCGGGAGTTGAGCTTTGGCTCTTTGGTCCCGCCTCTCAACTGTCAATCAACTGGTGTACAGATTCATGAGCCTACTGGGCTCTATCATATCTACATTTAAAACTGTGTATGGAGTCAGCCTCCACCACATCACTGCCTAATGCATTCCATCCGTTAACTACTCTGACACTGAAAAAGTTCCTTCTAACGTCTTGTGTGTGTGTGTGTGTGTGTGTGTGTGTGTGTGTGTCTTTACTATTTGTATTTAATATTTGTGTCTGCATAATAGAGCTTTTAGCTCTTGGACCCCGTTCAGTCTGTCTCTATCTCCGAGCCGGTAGCTAAATTTCATAATAATTTCTTCTCTTTGCTATCAACAGTTCTTCACTTCCCGTCATCACTTGTACCACATCCATGACCATTTGCATCAGTGCTGTCTCTATCACGACTTCCATCACCACCACTGCCACCACAATCGCTGTCATCATCACTTCAGTCATTACCACCACAACAACAATCGCTGTCACCATCAACACTTCCATCAGTGCCATTGCCACAATCGCCACTGCCACTATCACCATCACCTCTGCCAACACTACTACCACCACTACAATCACCTCCGATGCCACCATCATCATTATCACACCTACCACCACCACCACCACCACAATCCCTACCACAGCGAATCACAACTATCTACAGCTACCAACGTCCTCTTCTCCACCATCAACACAAGAAACATTCTAAAGGTCTCCTGAAAGGCGAATAATACTACGTTCATGGCTTCTTGGCAGGCCTAAGTTACTATTGTTGTTGTATGACGAAGAATGATTAATTTTATGAATGACCTCACGTGGACGTCACGCATGTAAACAAAGGGACCTTGAGCCAACATCAGCTGATCAAAACAAAACATTGAGGAGGGGAGGGGGGGGAGGGCTACAAAAGTATCAATGGGGGTAGAAAGTTTGCCAGCTGGTGGTCATGTTTATTTTTGCTTGCAAGATCGAGTTTCAGCTCTTGGGCCCAGCTTTTCTTCCCATCGTCGGTTGTTTAATGCAATGATTCACTACCTAAATTTATCTTTGATCACATCTTTTAAAATAGTTGATGGAGTTAGTCTTGTGACTCATTATTCAGCTTATTATATTTTTATATTATTCTTGCGTTAGTGAGTGCTTTGTTCTCTCAACCCTTCATCTGTGTCTATTGTTATTCGTTGTATGTATTTTATTTTGTCCACTCTATTAACATGAGAATTTTCGAAACTTCTGTCATGTCTCCTGTCATACTTCTCTTTTTTTGTGACGTAAGGTCCAGCTCTAACAATATTTCTTAGTGACTCTTTTTCCCATAGTACTTCTTAGAGATTCCTTGTGTGACTTTCGAGAATGTTTTATGTTTGGGCTGCATATTCTCCTATTTGTCTCATGTAGGTGGTGCACAGCGTTCTGAATGCCTCCTTACAGAGGTTCCTGAAGGCTGCTTTGATGTTTACCAGTTTGGAGTATTCAAATGACAGTAATCTCTTCATGTATACGTCTGGGGTAAGGAATGGTGTTTCATCAACTAATGTCTAATTGTGTAGTTTTTTGTGAAAGGTGATTTAATTTCTGTGTGTTCCTTCCTCCTGGTTTCCTGGCATCTGTCCACAAGTCCATGTCCTTACACTTATTAGTATTGATTTTTAATAACCATTTCTAAAGTCAACTTGCATCTCGTATTCGTCTCTATAGAGAGTTCAGCAATCTTCTTCTGTTCCGACTCTTTTCATTAATTTTGTAACGTATGAAAATAGCGGTAATCGGGACTCGATCCCTGTGGTTACGTCACATTCATAGGTAAGTAATAGTATGGGTATTGAGCTAATAATTGGGGAAATACAGCTTGATACCCATCGCTAATTCAGAACATTTCTCTATTCTTCCTGGCCCCCAGACCTGTAGTGTAGAACTATGTCAAGGACTCCATGGCTGTCTACAAATGTGCAATTTACCCATAGTTCTCTGCCCAAAGGCCGTTTTAGTGCTTGTTTACAAGTCAGTTATATCTAGATACCCAACTATATTTAATAGTATTCCAAGTGCTGTGGCGGCGGAAGGGAAGGGAATTATCAGAAGGCACCAAGCCATTACGACTATATAACACTTGGAAGGAGTCAGGATACGGATTTGGGATTTTGAGGAGTTTCTGGTTGACACTTGAGTGTCGAGCCCAGTGCCTCTCGTGGTGCCAGCCTAGTGGGCCATGAGAGAGTGTCAGCTGAGAGTTAGCACATCTAGGGGAAGCACATCTAGAGGGACCACATCTAGTTTGACCACATCTAGGGGGACCACATCTAGAGGAAGCTCATCTAGGGGCAGCTCTAGCACTTTCCACGAGAGACCGTCTCTGTCAGCTGAACTCCATTTATAAAGACCCAAGACAGAGCCCATAACTCAAGCTGGCGAAGAAATAAATGCCACATGTCTCAGTGTCCGCTTAACATGCGGGCTGACGGCTACGACATGGATGGCTGAATAAATTCTGATGTGAATGGGAAATAAATTCCTCTCGAGACGGTGAATAAACTGTGTTGTGTACGGACACAGAGAAGGAGGCGGATTTAGAGGTGGTGTTTGTGTATGCATGTGTGGGTTTGTGTGTGTGTGTGTGTGGGTGTATGTGTGTGTGTTTACCTATTTGTATTCAATTAGTTGTGGCTGTAGGATCGAGTTTTTTAGCTGCTGGACTCCGCCTTTGCAACCGTTGGTTGTTAGATGCACTGTCTCCAGATTTATTTTCTCTATATATACTATATATTATGCTTGTATGTGTGTGTGTATGTGTGTGTGTGTGTGTGTGTGTGTGTGTGTGTGTGTGTGTGTGTGTGTGTGTGTGTGTGTGTGTGTGTGTGTGTTAAGGAACGAGGCGTGGGATGGAATAATGTGGTGACGGAGTGGCTGGAAGATTTGCCTGCAGGGAGGTCTAACCTAACTTAACCTAACCTAACCTAACCATGAGGTCAAACACTGATTTATTACCCTTCTTGCTGTCAATGTTGCACATTAGCAGCCTCTTGCCCTATGCCTGTGGTCACGGGGGTAGCATGAACAGCTTTCCTCTCCCACCATCACTAACTCCCTTCCCTCCTCTTCCCTTCCAAGTCCTTTCCCTGTGTCGTTCCATTTGTCTCTTTATGTTAAAATGTGACAGGTTATGTTATGACTTTAATTCTTCTAGTTTTCTCTCCGAAATGTTTTATATATATTGTAGTTAATTTGTTCATTTCTTGTCAGTTTCTTCCTTTAGGTTCAGCAGTCTTCCCTGACAATGTTTTAGAGTCGACCGCATTGGCTAGATGCGGTCGACTAGATGTTCATGTATTTCTTGTTCTTCCCACTAACCTTTATCTCAAAACATTCATGTAATTTGAGATATTACAAATGAGAACATTAATATAAATATTAAAATGAGAACATTCATTCATTCTTGTGTCTATAGCCAACAGAAATTTCTCATATATTCCTGTTTTGTCTCCCATCTTATAACTTTTTTCCTCCTTCGTGTTTATTTGATCTCTCGTATTTCCCACTCATTTAGACCCTTAATCTTTACTTCCTCCAATTTTGTCTCTGTGTCTCCCTCTGTTTATATGCCTCTTGTTTCTTTTACTAGTGGACCAGACCACACACTAGAAGGTGAAGGGACGACGACGACGTTTCGGTCCGTCCTGGACCATTGTCAAGTCGATCGACACAATCGACTTGAGAATGGTCCAAGACGGACCGAAACGTCGTCGTCCCTTCACCTTCTAGTGTGTGGTCTGGTCTACATACTTTAACCACGCTATTGTTTCTTTTACTATTTCTTTTACTTGTTTCGAACAAAGCAATAGTATGTCCAGCAGTGACTTTTCACGTGACAGACCAGTAAACCATTCTTCTTGCACTGCTCTTGGCTTACGAGACAGTAATTAGAAATTTTGAATTAGATATTTTTTTGAGCACGATACGTAACAAGATAATGACATGCTGGATGAGGGCATAAAGCCCACATACCACGTAATGTCTCCTCACTTACAGCCTTAACATCCCCCTAAATAATGTCACAGTGATTGTGACAAGCACCGGAGATGGATCCAAATCACACGAACGTCAGAAGTGACATGTAGAATGAGTGGAAATATATGCAAGATGATAAGAACAGAGCCTAAGAGTTATTATAGGTTAACTGAGTCATCTTAATGAGGAAGGAGATGAGCTATGAGTGGGTGGTCCAGGTATAGTGATGAGGCGTCTCATATGCAGGCGATGAGTCACAATAACGTGGCTGAAGAATGTTGACCAGACCAAACACTAGAAGGTGAAGGGACGACGACGTTTCGGTCCGTCCTGGACCATTCTCAAGTCGATTGTGACACATCTCATATTTCTTAATCATTCTGTTGTCGTATTAGCGCTAGTGTTCACAGGATGAGTATGGGATGTGCGCAGTGATTTGGGGCCAGATTCACGAAGCAGTTAAACAAGCTCTTACGAACCTGTACATCTTTTTTCAATCTTTAGCGGCTTTGTTTATAACTATTAAACAGTTAATGAGCTCCGAAGCACCAGGAGGCTGTTTATAACAATAACAATTGGTAAGTTTTGATGTTTGTAAACTGTTTAATAAATGTAACCAAAGCCGTCAAACATTGAGGAAGGATGTATCGACTTGAGAATGGTCCAGAACGGCCCGAAACGTCGTCGTCGTCCCTTCACTTTCTAGTGTGTGGTTTGATCAACAAAGATGTACACGATCGTAAGTACTTGCGTACCTGCTTCGCGAATCTGACTCCTGGTCGCCTGCAGTTGCAACAATTGACCTTCTTGAGGTTATCTTGAGATGATTTCGGGGCTTTTTTAGTGTCCCCGCGGCCCGGTCCTCGACCAGGCCTCCACCCCCAGGAAGCAGCCAGTGACAGCTGACTAACACCCAGGTACCTATTTTACTGCTAGGTAACAGGGGCATAGGGTGAAAGAAACTCTGCCTATTGTTTCTCGCCGGCGCCTGGGATCGAACCCAGGACCACAGGATCACAAGTCCCGCGTGCTGTCCGCTCAGCCGACCGGCTCCCCACTCACTATAACAGAATATAAGAACACTAGAAGCAGTGGAGCACTGCACTGGGCCTATATACCACCTGGTTCTCGTTTGAAACCTCTCGTTCTTACCCAAATACGTATCCATCCTATTCTTGGACGCTGTTGTGGAAACAAATGATATACGGCTCACTGAGAACAATATCCCGTGTCTTACGACCTCTGTGAAACTGACTGAGATCCCAAGCATGAATCTTACGCCTCATCGCAGGAAGCCAGCCACGGCTGCCATCTCAATAAACATTCGTATTAATAGATGGGACCCTTCGAAATGTTGTCCCACCCCCTTTTTGGCGACGTCTATAGTCCCAGTATAGATCCCAACCGGCAGAGTTATGTCACATATAAAGGAACTTGTCACACCGTCACAGTGCTTTCAAACAAATGGTTCGAGACCTCGTAACAGTTATTCTCGATGATGCGTCTCTCAAAACAAGTGTGTGTGTCTCCCAGTGCGAGGCGGGAGGTTCATCGGGCCTCGGTTGGATGTCAATGTCACCTTCTTGCTCGCTCCTGTGACGTCTCCTAATCCATTTTTAGGAGAAGACTGCAGCGGGTGTTTGATGTCAGGGCGATACTGGTATGCAGAGTCGTGTGTAGTACGAGAGATGTGACGAGAGAATGAAGCGTTGGTATTCATCTACAGAGATCAGGGAAGCTGGGGGAGATGCCTGTAGCTGGGGAGATGCCATCTTCTGTGTGTTGCTAACTTCACCAACGTTTCAGCATCACTCATCTCGACCATTTCGACAACCTCCCCAAGATCGTTAGCACCTCATCTCCCAGTTCCCTATCAACGTCCCCCCCCCCCCTCTCACTTACCTTTCTTCGTCTTTCCCACCAGTCTCTCTCTACCTCACCTCCTCACACACGTAATGGACGTCTCTCCCCTCACCCACCAGGCCCCTCACTTCTCCCTCCGCACCTCACCTTAACCTTCCGGAGATGGATTTATCGTTCACCTTTGGGCCCGTTTTATGAATTTTCCGGATCATTTGAGATGCAGGCAGTTGTCTTCGTTGTTGCAAATGTTTCTGTCTCTGACTCTCTCTCTCTCTCTCTCTCTCTCTCTCTCTCTCTCTCTCTCTCTCTCTCTCTCTCTCTCTCTCTCTCTCTCTCTCTCTCTCTCTCTCTCTCTCTCCCTCTCTCTCTTCCTCTCTCAACTTGGATTTATCGTCACATCGAGTATCTCTTCTGTTCAATCCTCGATGTTACCTTGATGTGGTTTCCAGGATGAATGCTAGAGTGGTCCAGCTCTGACCAGGACTTGGTTGATGGTCTGGACAATCAAGCTGTTAGGTGCCGTTGAATGCAGTCTGACGGATGAATCACAGCCCTGTTGGTACCCTTAGGAGGTGCTTATCATGTTCCCTTTTGAACACGGAAAAAGGGAGCTTGATAAAGTTCCCTTTTGAACACGGAAAAAGGGAGCTTGATAAAGTTCCCTTTTCCCTTTGGTCACCCTGGACAGCTGCTGAGCTTGGCTTCCCCATCACCCTGGAGAGTTGCTGAGCTTGGCTTCCCCATCACCCTGGACAGCTGCTGAGCTTGGCTTCCCCATCACCCTGGAGAGTTGCTAGTCGTTCCTTTCCCTGCTGAGAGCGGTCGGTCGCCGTGGACATGCTGGCCGGATATAACGTTCGACAACATGTCATCCTGCATAGCATTAGGGATCCTGAAGGTTCCCACAGGCGTAGAGTTCCTCAGCAAAATTATTATTATTAACATCTTTATTGACAAAATTTAATTACAATTTTGCCTAATCTGAGGATTTCAATAAGAGGGACTTGAGACCACAATCTCTGTGGTCTCGATGGTCGATACAAGACCACAATCGACTTGAGAATGGTCCAGGACGGACCGAAATGTCGTCGTCCCTTCACTTTTTAGTGTGTGGTCTGGTCAACAGAGGGACTCTGTGTGTGGCTAGAGGCGAGGCCTTGACGTCCGTGAGCAATATAGTCTTCCTCTATAAAGCTATACAATGTCTTAATGGCCAAGATACGTCTGAGAGACAGACGCATCTAGCAGTTTTCTCAAAAGCTCTTGAGAGTCGCAAATACGTCATGTGTGTCAACTTTGTGAGAGAGAAAACATGTATTTCATTGAAGACATTTTGGAACTTATGGTAGAATGTCCCACCACACACCACCACCACCACACACCACCACCACCACACAGCACCACATACCACTACTTACCACCACACACTACCACCACACACTACCACCACACACCACTACTTACGACCCTCATTTCCCCTACTCATGCGCCACGCCGAATGAAGTTCCTCCCTATTACTCATATCTCTCCTCTTTTCTAATTTCTTGATTCTCTTGCCTCCTTAGAGACCACCTCCCGCCCTTCCTACTTTTCTCTCTTCCTTCCTCCCTCCTTCCCTCCTTCCATGCCTCCATCTCTACCTCCTTCCCTCCCTCATAATGTAACCCAGACCCTACAGTACACACGCACAAACACACACACACACACACACACACACACACACACACACACACACACACACACACACACACACACACACACACACACACACACGGTTCCAAGACCCCAAAATGTCTAAAACATCTTCCAGAAATCTTAATGAAAACAAATATAGTTCCATTATTCAAGACAAGTAGCAGACCACCAGTCCAGAACTGTAGCCCGGAGTCAGCACCAGGAAGTAGCACATGGTACTGGACATGTATCCATAGTAGACGCAGGAGGATACCAAGAGATGACCAACTTGATACCATCTCATTATTGCACTCATATGTAAAACTGAGTGAAACTCTAAAAACCTCTTTTTCTTGGACAATATGACTTGAAAATCTTGGAAATTCATTCTGTTCTTCACTCGCGCTCAATCTTGCCCGTCTAACTCTCACTTAAGCCCCTCTTTCCTCTCACTCTCAGCCAGGCCCCCCTCTCTCCCCCTTCATCCTCAGCCAGCCCCCCATCTCCCCTCACCCCATATATTCACCGTAATTCCCTCGGTGCAATATACCCATCTCCTCTCACCCTCCCAGCACATTATAAGACTCGTAGCGTCCCCTCGTCTACGACCTCACTAATCTCCAAGTCTCATTCCCTAGATGGGTGAGAGTTCTTTCTCATCCTCAATACACTCCCTCAGACTTATCCGTTTGTGGGAGAGTGAGGGGTGTCCACCGTGCTTCCCCTCACCCCCCCTGGTATATACCTCACCCCCTGGCCCCCTCAAACGCCCCCCTCCGTCACCGGAAGATTTATCAACCTCCGTCCCTTCACTGTCGGGTTTCAGGAAGCTACTGATGTTCATGCAGTTGCAATGTTGAGGCTGTATACCCCTTGCATCATGGGTATACTGTCATGGGTATACTGTCATGGGTATACTGTCATGGGTATGCTGTCATGGGAATAGTGTTGGGGTGTGGGGTTGGGAGGAAGGGAGGAGTGCAGTTACTTACATATAAACACACTCTGGAAAGGAGCCTCGGAGCTGACGCTCAACCTTGCAAGCACATGACGGTCAGTGGTGAATACTAAACCGGTTGATGTAGCTGGCTTGAGATAGCTTAAGATCCAGACTTAAATTATACAGAAAACACAGACGAGGAGTCACAATAACGTGGCTGAAATATGTTGGCCAGACCACACACTAGAAAGTGAAGGGACGACGACGTTTCGGTCCGTCCTGGACCATTCTCAAGTCGATTGTGAGACTAATAGTCGCAATCGACTTGAGAATGGTCCAGGACGGATCGAAACGTCGTCGTCCCTTCACTTTCTAGTGTGTGGTCTGGTTAAAAATATAAAAAAATATACAGAAAACGTCTAGATGAGTATGTATACACACTCTCTCTCTCTCTCTCTCTCTCTCTCTCTCTCTCTCTCTCTCTCTCTCTCTCTCTCTCTCTCTCTCTCTCTCTCTCTCTCTCTCTCTCTCTCTCTCTCTCATGTCGCAGCCTCGCCCCCTCCCAGCTGGGAGAGCTGTGGGAGGAGCTGGCGGTTCCCGACACCGTCGTTACTCTCCCTCAGGTGATGTGAGAGCAGAGTGTGACCCCTGACTCTCCCCCCTCCTCCTCCTCCTTCACCCTCTCTCATCCCTTCCCTCTCACCCCTTCCTACGTACTCCCTCCTCCACCCCTTCCATCATTCTCTTTCATGCATTCTATATTTTCCATCATCGCTCCTCAGGTGGACGTGTCATTAACATGGATGACTATTTCACACCTGCCTATCTTGATGGATGACTCCCTCAGACTTGCCCGCGTTGATGGATGACTTCTGCACACACCTGGCCACGTTGGTGGATGACCCCCACCCCCCACAATTACCTTCAAACACTGCTGGTTAGTACAGTGAAGCTACCCCTCCAATCCCTCTCCTTGGGCGTCAACCTCTTTACTTGGCTGGCCAGAGGAAAGCTACGTGTCATCGCCCATGTGTCGTGTGTCACTGCCTGTGTCTCCCGTGTCTTAACTTATGTGTCATGCTTCGTGTAGTAAAAGTGTATAGAGGGAGCTATGCTTGTTGGACACTAGTTGTCGATTTGGAGGTCCTGGACACTAGCTGTCGATCTGGAGGTCTTGGACACTAGCTGTCGATCTGGAGGTCTTGGACACTAGCTGTCGATCTGGAGGTCCTGGACACTAGCTGTCGATCTGGAGGTCCTGGACACTAGCTGTCGATCTGGAGGTCCTGGACACTAGCTGTCGATCTGGAGGTCCTGGACACTAGCTGTCGATCTGGGGGTCCTGGACACTAGCTGTCGATCTGGAAGTCCTGGACACTAACTGTCGATTTGGAGGTCCTGGACACTAGCTGTCGATTTGGAGGTCCTGGACACTAGCTGTCGATTTGGAGGTCCTGGACACTAGCTGTCGATCTGGAGGTCCTGGACACTAGTTGTCGATCTGAAGGTCCTGGACACTAGCTGCCGTTTTGGAGGTCCTGGACACTAGCTGTCGATCTGGAGGTCCTGGACACTAGCTGTCGATCTGGAAGTCCTGGACACTAACTGTCGATTTGGAGGTCCTGGACACTATCTGTCGATCTGGAAGTCCTGGACACTAACTGTCGATTTGGAGGTCCTGGACACTAGCTGTCGATCTGGAGGTCCTGGACACTAGTTGTCGATCTGAAGGTCCTGGACACTAGCTGTCGATCTGGAGGTCCTGGACACTAGTTGTCGATCTGAAGGTCCTGGACACTAGCTGTCGATTTGGAGGTCCTGGACACAAGCTGTCGATCTAGAGGTCCTGGACATTAGCTGTCGAACTGGAGGTCCTGGACACTAGCTGTCGTTCTATAGGTCCTGGACACTAGCTGTCGATCTGGAGGTCCTGGACACTAGTTGTCGATCTGAAGGTCCTGGACACTAGCTGTCGATTTGGAGGTCCTGGACACTAGCTGTCGATCTAGAGGTCCTGGACATTAGCTGTCGATCTGGAGGTCCTGGACACTAGCTGTCGTTCTATAGGTCCTGGACACTAGCTGTCGATCTGGAGGTCCTGGACACTAGCTGTCGATCTGGAAGTCCTGGACACTAACTGTCGATTTGGAGGTCCTGGACACTAGCTGTCGATCTGGAAGTCCTGGACACTAACTGTCGATTTGGAGATCCTGGACACTAGCTGTCGATCTGGAGGTCCTGGACACTAGTTGTCGATCTGAAGGTCCTGGACACTAGCTGTCAATCTGGAGGTCCTGGACACTAGTTGTCGATCTGAAGGTCCTGGACACTAGCTGTCGTTCTGGAGGTCCTGGACACTAGCTGTCGATCTGGAGGTCCTGGACACTAGCTGTCGATCTGGAAGTCCTGGACACTAACTGTCGATTTGGAGGTCCTGGACACTAGCTGTCGATTTGGAAGTCCTGGACACTAACTGTCGATTTGGAGGTCCTGGACACTAGCTGTCGATCTGGAGGTCCTGGACACTAGTTGTCGATCTGAAGGTCCTGGACACTAGCGATCGATCTGGAGGTCCTGGACACTAGTTGTCGATCTGAAGGTCCTGGACACTAGCTGTCGATTTGGAGGTCCTGGACACTAGCTGTCGATCTAGAGGTCCTGGACATTAGCTGTCGATCTGGAGGTCCTGGACACTAGCTGTCGTTCTATAGGTCCTGGACACTAGCTGTCGATCTGGAGGTCCTGGACACTAGTTGTCGATCTGGAGGTCCTGGACACTAGCTGTCGTTCTGGAGGTCCTGGACACTAGCTGTCGATCTGGAGGTCGTGGACACTAGTTGTCGATCTGAAGGTCCTGGACACTAGCTGTCGATTTGGAGGTCCTGGACACTAGCTGTCGATTTGGAAGTCCTGGACACTAACTGTCGATTTGGAGGTCCTGGACACTAGCTGTCGATCTGGAGGTCCTGGACACTAGTTGTCGATCTGGAGGTCTTGGACACTAGCTGTCGATCTGGAGGTCCTGGACACTAGTTGTCGATCTGAAGGTCCTGGACACTAGCTGTCGATCTGAAGGTCCTGGACACTAGTTGTCGATCTGGAGGTCTTGGACACTAGTTGTCGATCTGGAGGTCCTGGACACTAGCTGTCGATCTGGAGGTCCTGGACACTAGTTGTCGATCTGGAGGTCCTGGACACTAGTTGTCGATCTGGAGGTCTTGGACACTAGCTGTCGATCTGGAGGTCCTGGACACTAGTTGTCGATCTGAAGGTCCTGGACACTAGTTGTCGATCTGAAGGTCCTGGACACTAGTTGTCGATCTGGAGGTCTTGGACACTAGTTGTCGATCTGGAGGTCCTGGACACTAGCTGTCGTTCTGGAGGTCCTGGACACTAGCTGTCGATCTGGAGGTCCTGGACACTAGCTGTCGATCTGGAGGTCCTGGACACTAGTTGTCGATCTGGAGGTCCTGGACACTAGTTGTCGATCTGAAGGTCCTGGACACTAGCTGTCGTTCTGGAGGTCCTGGACACTAGCTGTCGTTCTGGAGGTCCTGGACACTAGCTGTCGATCTGGAAGTCCTGGACACTAACTGTCGATCTGGAGGTCCTGGACACTAGCTGTCGATCTGGAGGTCCTGGACACTAGCTGTCGATCAGGAGGTCCTGGACACTAGCTGTCGATCTGGAGGTCCTGGACACTAGTTGTCGATCTGGAGGTCTTGGACACTAGCTGTCGATCTGGAGGTCTTGGACACTAGTTGTCGATCTGGAGGTCTTGGACACTAGCTGTCGATCTGGAGGTCTTGGACACTAGTTGTCGATCTGGAGGTCCTGGACACTAGCTGTCGTTCTGGAGGTCCTGGACACTAGCTGTCGATCTAGAGGTCCTGGACACTAGCTGTCGATCTGGAGGTCCTGGACACTAGTTGTCGATCTGGAGGTCTTGGACACTAGCTGTCGATCTGGAGGTCTTGGACACTAGTTGTCGATCTGGAGGTCTTGGACTCTAGCTGTCGATCTGGAGGTCCTGGACACTAGCTGTCGTTCTGGAGGTCCTGGACACTAGCTGTCGTTCTGGAGGTCCTGGACACTAGTTGTCGATCTGGAGGTCTTGGACACTAGCTGTCGATCTGGAGGTCTTGGACACTAGTTGTCGATCTGGAGGTCTTGGACACTAGCTGTCGATCTGGAGGTCTTGGACACTAGTTGTCGATCTGGAGGTCCTGGACACTAGCTGTCGTTCTGGAGGTCCTGGACACTAGCTGTCGTTCTGGAGGTCCTGGACACTAGCTGTCGATCTGGAGGTTCTGGACACTAGCTGTCGTTTTGGAGGTCCTGGACACTAGCTGTCGATCTGGAGGTCCTGGACACTAGCTGTCGATCTGGAGGTCCTGGACACTAGCTGTCGATCTGGAGGTCTTGGACACTAGCTGTCGATCTGGAGGTCTTGGACACTAGCTGTCGTTCTGGAGGTCCTGGACACTAGCTGTCGTTCTGGAGGTCCTGGACACTAGCTGTCGTTCTGGAGGTCCTGGACACTAGTTGTCGATTTGGAGGTCTTGGACACTAGCTGTCGATCTGGAGGTCCTGGACACTAGTTGTCGATTTGGAGGTCTTGGACACTAGCTGTCGATCTGGAGGTCTTGGACACTAGTTGTCGATTTGGAGGTCTTGGACACTAGCTGTCGATCTGGAGGTCCTGGACACTAGCTGTCGATTTGGAGGTCTTGGACACTAGCTGTCGATCTGGAGGTCCTGGACACTAGTTGTCGATTTGGAGGTCTTGGACACTAGCTGTCGATCTGGAGGTCCTGGACACTAGCTGTCGATTTGGAGGTCTTGGACACTAGTTGTCGATCTGGAGGTCTTGGACACTAGCTGTCGATCTGGAGGTCTTGGACACTAGTTGTCGATCTGGAGGTCTTGGACACTAGCTGTCGATCTGGAGGTCTTGGACACTAGTTGTCGATCTGGAGGTCTTGGACACTAGCTGTCGATCTGGAGGTCTTGGACACTAGCTGTCGATCTGGAAGTCCTGGACACTAACTGTCGATTTGGAGGTCCTGGACACTAACTGTCGATCTGGAGGTCCTGGACACTAGCTGTCGATTTGGAGGTCCTGGACACTAGCTGTCGATCTGGAGGTCCTGGACACTAGCTGTCGATTTGGAGGTCCTGGACACTAGCTGTCTATTTGGAGGTCCTGGACACTAGCTGTCGTTCTATAGGTCCTGGACACTAGCGGTCGATCTGCAGGTCCTGGACACTAGCTGTCGATCTGGAGGTCTTGGACACTAGCTGTCGATCTGGAAGTCCTGGACACTAACTGTCGATTTGGAGGTCCTGGACACTAACTGTCGATCTGGAGGTCCTGGACACTAGCTGTCGATTTGGAGGTCCTGGACACTAGCTGTCGATCTGGAGGTCCTGGACACTAGCTGTCGATTTGGAGGTCCTGGACACTAGCTGTCGATTTGGAGGTCCTGGACACTAGCTGTCGATCTGGAGGTCCTGGACACTAGCTGTCGATTTGGAGGTCCTGGACACTAGCTGTCGTTCTATAGGTCCTGGACACTAGCTGTTGATTTGCAGGTCCTGGGTGACACTGCAATACCAACCATGAACTTCCTTTGCCACTATATTAAAACGTTTCTGCCTCTCAGTGTACTGCAGTCACTTTCTGCAGCTGTCCGCTGTTCTGCGTATGCCCAGAGACATCTTCTGGCGGTGCACCACTTCGAAGTCTGACTTCTTCAGATGGGTGACGCTGCTTCCTCGTGGGTTCGTATCCGCGCAGGGCTCTCAGATCCGTACACTGTGGGCCTCTCCCCAGAGGCACTCTTTCATGGTTCCTTGGTATTTGTACTGTGTCCAGAAGCCACAAACTTCTATTAAGACCTTCCTCTTCCATCTTCTTGGGGCCAGACTTGGGGCTCTTGACGAATTTCCGCGGAGTGCTCTAAAGTCCGTGTCGAAAGAAATTCCTGTGTAGTTGTTCGTCTTTAAAGGTTGGCGAGGAAGGCAGGCAGGAGAGGCGACGTTACTGGCCGCCTCAGTGTGGCTATTTTGCCATTTTTATGCCTCAATCGCGTGATCCTTATGTCCTTTACGATCTCTGGAGGGGCGGGGAGAGGAGCGGAGGGGCAGGGAGAGGTGAGGAGGGGCAGGGAGAGGTGAGGAGGGACAGGGAGAGGAGATGAGAGAGGAGGGGACGGAGAGGAAGAAGCGTAGGAAGGGAGAAAGATGGCCAGTCCTTCTCATTTATTTGCACTTGTGGTTCATCTTGCGTGGTCCAGTTGGTCGTTATCTAGCGAAACCTGCCATCGTTGGCTCCTTCTCTCACAACTGTCACCCGCCTCCCTCATCCACCTCTCTCACCCCGCCACCTTCACCCACCATATATTATTCACCCATAATCATCACCAATCATCTTCAACCACCAACTTCACCCACCGTCTGTGTTCATACTCATCACCCACCACCGACGCCCACGATGGGAGGACGTAGTGGAGACCATACACTAATTACCTGTAAATATCAGCGACAACCCTGGGGTCAGCCAGAGGTCAAACCGGACCATTTAATCTATGTATTTACGTATGTAGGTTAGCTTAGCATTTTAAAACCACCGAATCACCTTCTGTGGTTGTGTTCAATAAACCCTTGAACTATATGTTTAGCACTTCTCTAACCCTGTCCATGGAGGACAGAAGAAAATGTATATATGCTGGTTAGCATTGTAAATGTGTGGCCACGTCTGTGGTAGAAAATAATAATAAAAAAAATGGTTGTAAATGACCAATGGTCGCAGACACTGCTGAATAATATTACATAGGCGTACACACTCACAGGTGTGTATGTAATTTACCTAGTTATATTCACCTAGATGTGTTTGCGGGGGTTGAGCTCTCGCTCTTTGGTCCCGCCTCTCAACCATGACTGGTGTGAGTGTATGTGAATCAAGAATCAAAATAAAAATGATTAAAAACATCAGGCATATAGAGACTCCACCAGAGGACACATAATGCTCCTCCACTACTGGCTGACACAAACCCACAGTCTCAACCCATTGCCGGAACAACCGTGGACGCGGCTCCAAGCAACAGCCTGGTGGACCAAACTCTCACAAGTCAAGCCTGGCCTCGGGCCGGGCTTGGGGAGTAGAAGAACTCCCAGAACCCCATCAACCAGGTATCACCCAGGTATCACTGCTACTAACACAGCCACACTTCAATCATCGCCAAACGTACTTGGAAACAATGGCTCTGAGGCGTGAAAGACGAAGACATGGAGAACCAGCTGGCTATTGTGGTGTGCACTTTACGTGGTTTGAGCACTATGGGACACGTCGTTGTCACGTGTTGGACGTCGTTGACACGTGCTGGACACGTGCTGGAGGTCGTTGACACGTGCTGGACACGTGCTGGAGGTCGCTGACACGTGCTGGAGGTCGTTGACACGTGCTGGACACGTGCTGGAGGTCGTTGACACGTCCTGGACAGGTGCTGGAGGTCGTTGACACGGGCTGGAGGTCGTTGACACGTCATGGAGGTCGTTGACACGTGCTGGACACGTGCTGGAGGTCGTTGACACGTGCTGGAGGTAGTTGACACGTGCTGGACACGTGCTGGAGGTCGTTGACACGTGCTGGAGGTCGTTGACACGTGCTGGAGGTCGTTGACACGTGCTGGAGGTCGTTGACACGTGCTGGAGGTCGTTGGCACGTGCTGGAGGTCGTTGACACGTGCTGGACACGTACTGGAGGTCGTTGACACGTCCTGGACACGTGCTGGAGGTCGTTGACACGTGCTGGAGGTCGTTGACACGTGCTGGAGGTCGTTGACACGTGCTGGAGGTCGTTGACACGTGCTAGACACGTGCTGGAGGTCGTTAACACGTGCTGGTGACACGTGCTGGAGGTCGTTGACACGTGCTGGAGGTCGTTGACACGTGCTGGACACGTGCTGGAGGTCGTTGACACGTGCTGGAGGTCGTTGACACGTGCTGGAGGTCGTTGACACGTGCTGGAGGTCGTTGACACGTGCTGGAGGTCGTTGACACGTGCTGGAGGTCGTTGACACGTGCTGGAGGTCGTTGACACGTGCTGGAGGTCGTTGACACGTGCTGGAGGTCGTTGACACGTTCTGGAGGTCGTTGACACGTGCTGGAGGTCGTTGACACGTGCTGGAGGTCGTTGACACGTTCTGGAGGTCGTTGACACGTGCTGGAGGTCGTTGACACGTGCTGGAGGTCGTTGACACGTTCTGGAGGTCGTTGACACGTGCTGGAGGTCGTTGACACGTGCTGGAGGTCGTTGACACGTGGTGGACACGTACTGGAAGTCGTTGACACTATCATTCTCATACATTAATAAATTACCACTATGTATGTCTCAGCCTTGTGTCACACCTTCAGTAATTACAGCGTGTCGTTAAGTCTGTATGAGGTAATGGGTAATTACATGTTCTATTCTTGTACTGTTTGCTTCAGTGAGGTATAATTTAAAAACAAAATTGTCTGTTTTGTTTCTCAATTTGTAGGTAATTTACCATATTTTATTTCATGTTAAACAGCTGATAATTACTTATATTTATGTGTTTCTTTAGTGATTTATCATTTATTGAGGCAAGTTTCATTATTTTTATAATACAATCACACGTGGTACCAGGGGCCAGATTCACGAAGCAGTTACGCAAGCACTTACGAACCTGTACATCTTTCCTCAATCTTTGGCGGCTTTATTTACAATTATTAAACAGTTTTAATGAGCTCCGAAGCATCAGGAGGCTGTTTATAACAATAACAACAGTTGATTGGCAAGTTTTCATGCTTGTAAACTGTTTAATAAATGTAACCAAAGCCGTCACAGATTGAAGAAAGATGTACACGTTCATAAGTACTTGCGTAACTGCTTCGTGAATCCGGGGCCCAGGAAAGGATTCGCTATTTAGGTGTTGGGGGACTCATTGACCCGGCCACCAAGACGACGTGACGTGGGGCCGACCCCGACCCTCCTATGACACGGTCTACCTACAAGGAGGGTCTACCAAAAAGGAAGGTCCGTGAAGAGGAAGGGTCTACCTAGAGAGAGAGGGACTCACTGCTCCAGGTTATGTCCAGGTTTCGTGACTATAAATAATAGCTTAGTAAACACCTGCCATCGAACCCTTGACGAGTATATGAATATTCTGTGATAAGCATACTGGGAAGGAGGGTGGGAGGGAGGGAAGGTGGGAGAGAGGGGAGGAGGAAGGAAAAGAGAGTGTATCCCTTCCATATATATATATATATATATATATATATATATATATATATATATATATATATATATCCGTCCTTATAAACAAGGGCCTAATGGTCGTTACTCCAGCCGCCAAACTACTGTTTATGAACGAAAAACTGTTTTTAATAACGATTTACAACTGATGAGAAAAGGGCTTCGCTGCTGACCTCTGTTCGAACCACAACGCTGTAAATGCTTCACCCACGTAATTAAAACACAAACTCTCCTTAAGAGAACCGAAGCAACTAACCTAACCTACGTCTAACTATACATAGAAAATGTATATATAACAGTATTAATATATAAGTGAGACTAAACCTATGTTTAGTACACAATAGGTTAAAATAATTCAATGCGTCTAGGGGAAGGGCCGAAGCTTTAACGAGCCTGGTCTGAGGATGGGTTGAAATGCCAATAAATACCACCAAATCCTAAACGCCAAACTATACACGAAATTCCAATATAAAATATTTTAAAATGTTTATGAGATAATACTGATTTTGACAGCACAGTACGTTAAGATGTGTTCATCTATGAGGTCGGCTTCAGCCCTGGGGTCAGATTCACGAAGCAGCTTCGGAAGTACTTACGAACGTGTACATCTTTTATCAATCTTTGACGACTTTGGTTACATTTATTAAACAGTTTACAAGCATGAAAACTTGCCAATCAACTGTTGTTATTGTTATAAACAACCTCCTGGTGCTTCGGAGCTCATTAACTGTTTAATAATTGTAAACAAAACCGCCAAAGATTGAGAAAATATGTACAGGCTCGTAAGTGCTTGCGTATCTGCTTCGTGAATCTGGCCCCTGAAGAGCACAACCTGTGTCGGGTGTCGTGAACCAAGACCTTCTGAACCCTTAACCTCTTGGGGTCAGAGTATGGAAACGTTTAATATGGATTTTGACGTTTGTGCTGTGATGAGTGAAACGGAAAGATATCAAGTGTAACTACCTCATGATAGCACAACTGTTGGTTACGAGAAGCCAGTGTTCAGTCACAGGGAGTTATAGTGACCGGATGTTATAGTGTTGAACAGTTGGAGTGTTAGATAGCGAGGAGTTTAAAGTTTACCTTAATTATGTGGGGAATAAGCGAGGAATTAGGACTGGAGAGGTCGGAGTGTGTGTGTGTGTGTGTGTGTGTGTGTGTGTGTGTGTGTGTGTGTGTGTAATTACCTAAGTGTAGTTACAGGATGAGAGCTACGCTCGTGGTGTCCCGTCTTCCCAGCACTCTTTGTCCTATAACGCTTTAGTGTGTGTGTGTGTGTGAGAGAGAGAGATCGTTCGTGTAGTGACTTAATGAGTTCTGTGTTGTTGTTATTGTTGTTTTAGATCTAGCTACTGGGAACAAAAAGTTCCCAAGTAGCACGGGCTATGGTGAGCCCGTAGTGGCCTTATCTGGCACAGGAGCGTAATATGACTCTTCGTTGTCATATTACGATGTTCTGTAATTAGTCACTCGACTCGCCGACCGGGCCGCGGGGACGCTGAGCCCCGGAAGCACCTCAAGGTGACCTAATGAGTACATTCTACCTCACGTATTCACTCTCCCACACTCTCGTATGTTCACTCTCACTCGCCTGTTCACTCTCCCATCATAGTTGCCAATTATCTCTATCTTTTTATTGATGACAGTTTATCTACTTTCTATTCTTTGATGTTTATTATAAATGTTCCTTCATGATATTCCTTCTCTTAATTTCTCCCCTCTACCTCTATATATATTTTCTCTGCTAGTTCCTACATTCTCTTATTCCTCGTTTCTGTTATCACTGCTTTCTTTTATCTTCATCTTCTCTCTTTCATTTACCTCCTACCGTCTCTACTTCCACTGTTTATTTCTGTTCACCCGGTTCTCTTTTTCTTAATTCATTTATGTTTTTATATCCTTTCCTTGCTTCCTCTTTTCTACTATTCTCAATTCCTTCTTCCTCTCACTTATTTTATCCAATTATCGTCCCTTTTGGCTATGTTACACCTCTATTTGTGTTGTTTCTCCTGTGTTTACCGGTTGACTCCACTCTCTCATCTCACTTTGTCTCTCATTCTCTTCTCGCTATGTCTCTCACTCCCTCCTCTCCCTACTCTTAGTCAGGCGTCTTCGGCTCTCCCTGTAAGATCAAGACATGGGCGGGGCCCCTCCTTCCATTCCTATAGAGCTGCGGCTCTAACTTCCCTCTCTATCCCCCCTCTCTCTATCCCCTCCCCTCTCTTCCCCCTGTTCTCTAAGTGCTCTCTTGGAAATTTAGACTCGGCAGTGTCCTCATACCTTAGCAAGTTAAAGCCATGCCATTCCCACAAATGCAAATTTTCGCAGGAAACATAAAGGGAAGTTTATTATACACAATATACAACCCTCGCCAGCTACAACAGTTACTTGGAGCGCCATTGTTGTGGGAGAGTTGTGGTGGTGGTGGTGGTGGTGATAGTGGTTGTGGTGGTAGGGGAAGAAGGTTGGTGGAAGAATGGTAAGTTGGGGTTTATTAGTGGTGGTGGATAGTGGTGGGGGAGGGGTCGTAAGTGACCAATGGGAGGGTCAGATTAGCTTGTTTCATGGTAGTGATTGAACCATGTAAGGTTGTAGGATGCTGGAGAAGTGGTCACGTGACCCCTTCTCAGCTGGGATGCTTCTCTCTCTCTCTCTCTCTCTCTCTCTCTCTCTCTCTCTCTCTCTCTCTCTCTCTCTCTCTCTCTCTCTCTCTCTCTCTCTCTCTCTCTCTCTCTCTCTCTCTCTTTCTCTGTTTTACTCAGACATATTTCTATATTTTATACCTTTTAGAGTTGTTGCATAATTAAATTTAACTAAAGAAGAAATATAATTTTTTATGACATCTGTTCAATGTCCTGAAGGTATGACGTCACCACACTGCCCCAGAACTATGACGTCACCACACTGCCCCAGAACTATGACGTCACCACACTGCCCCATAACTATGACGTCACCACACTGCCCCAGAACTATGACGTCACCACACTGCCCCAGAACTATGACGTCACCACACTGTAGATCGTTGTATGTAATTTTTAATAAAACACTGGAGACAGGAAGTCTCCTCACACATGACTGGAAAAAAAAACGTATAGTTCCATTATTCATAAAAAGAGACATGGAAAGGAGGCGCTACACTATAGATCAGTGACACTTTGCAAGTATTCCTTAGCAAAGTGTTGGAGAAAGTAATCAAGAGAAGAATAAAGGAGCAGAAGCAAAGGGTCACCCAGACCTAACCAGACCTAACCTAACCAAGCCTAACCTAACCAAACCTAACCTAACCTAACCTAACCTAACCTAACCAAGTCAAACCTAACCTAACCTAACCTAACCTAACCAAGTCAAACCTAACCTAACCTAACCTAACCAAGTCAAACCTAACCTAACCTAACCTAACCAAGCCTAACCTAACCAAACCTAACCTAACCTAACCTAACCTAACCTAACCAAGTCAAACCAAACCTAACCTAACCTAACCTAACCAAGTCAAACCTAACCTAACCTAACCTAACCAAGTCAAACCTAACCTAACCTAACCTAACCAAGTCAAACCTAACCTAACCTAACCTAACCAAGTCAAACCTAACCTAACCTAACCTAACCAAGTCAAGCCTAACCTAACCAAACCAAGTCAAACCTAAGCTAACCTAACCTAACCTAACCAAGTCAAGCCTAACCTAACCAAACCTAACCTAACCTAACCTAACCAAGTCAAACCTAACCTAACCTAACCTAACCTAACCTAACCAAGTCAAACCTAACCTAACCTAACCTAACCAAGTCAAACCTAACCTAACCTAACCTAACCAAGTCAAACCTAACCTAACCTAACCTAACCAAGTCAAGCCTAGCCTAACCAAACCTAACCTAACCTAACCAAGTCAAGCCTAACCTAACCTAACCAAGTCAAACCTAAGCTAACCTAACCTAACCTAACCAAGTCAAGCCTAACCTAACCAAACCTAACCTAACCTAACCAAGCCTAACCTAACCAAACCAAGCCTAACCTAACCTAACCTAACCTAACCTAACCAAACCAAGCCTAACCTAACCTAACCTAACCAAACCTAACCCCCAAAAAATCTGCATAGTTTTAAACCAAATGAAAAGTCGTGCCTGACAAACTTGATTGAGTTTTTATGACAAGATAACTAAATTAAGGCAGGGAAAATGAAAGGCTGGGAAAACTTCTCGATGTTGAATTTATAGATACTTTCATAACCAGATTTTATTTACACTCGTAAGGTAACTTGCGTTGATTGAATAGTAACTTTTAAGACAGGGTAGTGACTGATCCATGTTCATTCGACTGTCTGTTCACTCGAGACAGCTAAGGCTGTCCCAGCGGGGTGGGGGGTGGGAGGTGCTTGCTGTTTTCACTCAGAAGATGAGTGGTGCTGTTCGGTGCTCTCTTGGTGACAGTACGTTCACTCATAGGACACCTTCCCTCACCTCAGGACACCTTCTCTCACCTCAGGACACCTTCTCTCACCTCAGGACACCTTCTGTCACCTGAGGACACCTTCTCTCACCTCAGGACACCTTCTCTCACCTCAGGACACCTTCTCTCACCTCAGGACATCTTCCCTCACCTCAGCACATCTTCCCTCACCTCAGCACATCTTCCTTCACCTCAAGACACCTCTCCATCTCATTTCGCGATACTTTATTCCCTATCAACTACCTATCAACTATCCTCCCCCTCTATATATTATCATTCTTCTTCCCTCTTTTTCTCTATCTTTCCCCTTTTCCGTTACCCACAGTCTATCCCCCCTGTCTCACCCCTTTCCCTCCCTTCCCATCCCCTTCCCATCCCCCTTCCCTCCTCTTCCATCCCCTCCCGTTAACACCCTTCGTGTCCTAACACCATTCCATTCATCAGAGACAACGGGAAGCGGCGTTTTTTCACGATAATTACCTGAGTGATTACTATCGCCCTACGTACCGAAGAACTACCGGAGGACACCCACGATAGCCCGGGATATCGGAGGACTCCCAGGATAACCTAGGATACCAGGAGACTCCCAAGATAGCCGGGGATACCGGGGGGACTCCCAGGATAGCCTGAGATACCGGGAGGCTCCCAGGAGAGCCTGGGATACCGGAGGACTCCCAGGATAACTTATGGTACCGGGGGACTCCCACGATAGCCCGGCGTACCCACACTACCACACCCCCTTTCTTCCCCATCACCTCACTACTACCATGCACGCGCGTGCGTTTGGCCACTCAAGCTGCGACAGCTGTTAAGAGCCACTTATACATGTGCTTTATGGCGCGGGTGAATGTCTCCATCTCTCTCTGGGGAAACTACTGAGGCGGGGGATTTGGACCCTTATACCCACTTGGTGTTAGGGGCATTTTGTTTGGCTAATGAGGCTCGAGAGTGTGTATGTGGGGGGGGGGATGTGTTTATGTTATAGACAATCGATGCTCTTTTTTCTATTATTTGTCCTGACTCTCTTTTTTTCTCTTTGGAAAAAAAGAGAGTCAGTTTCTTCAGAGTCAGAAAAAAGAGTTTTTCCCTCTATGGCTCAGGATATGTGTGTGCAAATTAGTATATGTATATGGTTATATAAGCTAGGATATACGACTGGATATAGTTAATGTTTCGTTAATGATATATGACATAAACAATTTACGTCATCTATCAATGTATCTTTTTTTTGGTTAAGATATATGTGTATATTTATTGTTGTTGAATATGACCGGAAGGGTAAGATTAATAATTCTAAAGCGAATTTTCTCAATATTTCTTACGTTTTTCTTCACTGTCGAGGGGTAATTGAAAAATTAATTCTCCAAAATTCATTTTTCATTTTTATTTTGGTCTGACGCCTAGAAGCGTTTCGTAAGGGCTTCTTACATTCTCAAAGACTTGTTTACACTTAACATACATCATGCTTTTTTTCAGCTAACTTTCATCTCCACGTGGGAACACTGCTTGGAGTATCTCTTTGTGTTCCTCACATATCTCTACATCGTTTTCCTTGAGAACTTCTCTCTCGTTGCCTCAAGCTGATCGTATAGTCTCTTACTCTTTTTTTTCTCCTTGTGTGACTACAGAACAGATGTGATTGTACTCATCTAGTACTCACCTAGTTGTGTTTGCGGGGGTTGATTCTCTGGCTCTTTTGTCCCGCCTCTCAACTGTCAATCAACTGGTGTACACATTCCTGAGCCTATTGGGCTCTATCATATCTATATTTGAAACTGTGTATGGAGTCTGCCTCTGACTGCGTCCCTGATTGGGACGTAGGTTTTGCAGGAGTCTTTCGAAACTGCCTCTCAACTTCTCTACTGACTCTGGTGTACTCATTGCTGGTTCCCTGTAGTGCCTCTGTATTCTATTTCAAATTTATTTGTATTTCTTTCATGGTTTCTTGATCCTTTCCTTGCATGGGTTATCTTGAGGTTATCGTGAGATGATTTCGTTTTTTTTATTTTGTAGTGTCCCCGCGGCCCGGTCCTCGACCAGGCCTCCACCCCCAGGAAGCAGCCCGTGACAGCTGACTAACACCCAGGTTCCTATTTAACTGCTAGGTAACAGGGGAATAGGGTGAAAGAAACTCTGCCCATTGTTTCTCGCCGGCGCCTGGGATCGAACCCAGGACCACAGGATCACAAGTCCCGCATGCTGTCCGCTCGGCCGACAGGCTCCCTTAGTATATGCATTGAATCTTGTGTTTATCCTCATCCAGCTCCATCTTGCGTGGGAGGAACTGCTTTGTGTCATCTTCACATTTCCCAACTAGGCGTTTCATTATTTATTGTGTCCCCTTCTGGTTCCCTCTGTCACTGGGCGTCTCTCACCCGTCTGTAGTCCCCCTGTCTGTAATCTTTCATATCTCACGTCTGTCCTCACTGTCCGTCTGGTGTGTCAGGCGCAGGTGGTGTCAGGAGACAGAGGAGACAGGCAGGTGGTGGTGGTGGTGGCAGGTAGAGAGGTGGGGGGTTGTAGTCGTGCTGGGGGGGGGTAGAGGGGAAGAGGGGGTGTAATATCAGTGTCGGTGTATGGCCCTGTGATACACTCTGGCTAATTACCAGAGAGTGTAGAAGCCGTCAACAAGTTGTATCCTCTCGGCTTTTTCCATAATTAAGTCCCCTTTATGTTTGGGTGTAAGGCACACTCTCTGGGGTTTTACTACATACACACACGAAGTTCTGCGCGGCTGCTCTCACGCACATACGCAGCCTGCGTATGTGCGTTCACACACACACATACACACATAAACTGGAAAAGGTTCAAAGGTTTGCCACCAGACTAGTACCCGAGCTGAAAGATATGAGCTACGACGAGAGACTACGGGAATTAAACCTCACTTCGTTGGAAGACAGAAGAATTAGGGGGGGACATGATCCCCACATTCAAGATTCTCAGAGGAATCGACAGGGTTGATAAAGATAGGCTATTTAACACAAGGGGCGCACGCACTAAGGGACACAGGTGGAAACTGAGTGCCCAAATGAGCCACAGAGATATTAGAAAGAACTTTTTTTAGTGTCACACACACACACACACACACACACACACACACACACACACACACACACACACACACACACACACACACACACACACACATTGAATCACAAGATCACTACCTCTTCAGTCATTTTAATATCGATCATAGAACTCTCATTCTCTCTCCCCCTCTCTCTCTCTCTCTCTCTCTCTCTCTCTCTCTCTCTCTCTCTCTCTCTCTCTCTCTCTCTCTCTCTCTCTCTCTCTCTCTCTCTCTCTCTCTCTCTTTCTCCAGCTCTCTCTCTAACTCTCTTCCGTTGTCAGCCTCTGTCAATTAACCTGGCAATTATTGGTGGTCATCTGTCACTATTTACCATTGTCCAACCACCATTCCGAGTCAAATTGGACTTTGAGACCCGCAGGTGAAGATCCGGACGCCAAAGGGTGATTATAGTCCTACCAAATTATAGATCAAAAGCTACAAGGTAAGCAAAGCCTCAACTGTCACCCCTCGACCAGCCATCAACCCCCTTACTAGCCATCAACCACCACTCGTTAGTTACAACCTGTCATCCACTACCACGCACCAATCACCAGTTACCACGAGCTTCCTCTAGCCATCAGCTACCACCATTCGCAATCAACAGAAACCACCATCTGCCAGCCACCAGTACCAGAACCACCATCTGCCAGCCACCAGTACCAGAACCACCATCTGCCAGCCACCAGTTCCAGAACCACCATCTGCCAGCCACCAGTACCAGAACCACCATCTGCCAGCCACCATCTGCCAGCCACCAGTTCAAGAACCACCATCTGCCAGCCACCAGTACCAGAACCACCATCTGCCAGCCACCATCTGCCAGCCACCAGTTCCAGAACCACCATCTGCCAGCCACCAGTACCAGAACCACCATCTGCCAGCCACCAGTACCAGAACCACCATCTGCCAGCCACCAGTTCCAGAACCACCATCTGCCAGCCACCAGTACCAGAACCACCATCTGCCAGCCACCAGTACCAGAACCACCATCTGCCAGCCACCAGTTCCAGAACCACCATCTGCCAGCCACCACTACCAGAACCACCATCTGCCAGCCACCAGTACCAGAACCACCATCTGCCAGCCACCACTACCAGAACCACCATCTGCCAGCCACCAGTACCAGAACCACCATCTGCCAGCCACCAGTACCAGAACCACCATCTGCCAGCCACCAGTACCAGAACCACCATCTGCCAGCCACCAGTACCAGAACCACCATCTGCCAGCCACCAGTACCAGAACCACCATCTGCCAGCCACCAGTACCAGAACCACCATCTGCCAGCCACCAGTACCAGAACCACCATCTGCCAGCCACCAGTACCAGAACCACCATCTGCCAGCCACCAGTACCAGAACCACCATCTGCCAGCCACCAGTACCAGAACCACCAGCAACCTTCACAGCCAAGCCTCGTGCCAGGGTGAGAAAGGGAGCAGTTCTCCCTCTAAGAGGACTTCCACAGTCCAAATAACGACTGAAACTTAATTTTTTACTGCAAAGTGGCGGAGCAGAGTCACTGTGTGTGTGTGTGTGTGTGTGTGTGTGTGTGTGTGTGTGTGTGTGTGTGTGTGTGTGTGTGTGTGTGTTTACTAGTTGTGTTTTTACGGGGGTTGAGCTTTGCTCTTTCGGCCCGCCTCTCAACTGTCAATCAACTGTTTACTAACTACTTTTTTTTTTTTCCACACCACACACACACACACACACACACAACAGAAAGCAGCCCGTGACAGCTGACTAACTCCCAGGTACCTATTTACTGCTAGGTAACAGGGGCATTCAGGGTGAAAGAAACTTTGCCCATTTGTTTCTGCCTCGTGCGGGAATCGAACCCGCGCCACAGAATTACGAATCCTGCGCGCTATCCACCAGGCTACGAGGCCCCTTATCCACCAGGCTACGAGGTCCCTGTGTGTGTGTGTGTGTGTGTGTGTGTGTGTGTGTGTGTGTGTGTGTGTGTGTGTGTGTGTGTGTGTGTGTGTGTACTCATGGCTGCAGGATCTAACTTTAGCTCTTGGACTCTGCCTTTCCAGCCGGCTGTTAATATAATGATTCCCTGCCTATCTTTTACATTTAATTCATTAAATTTCCTATTTCTCAATTTTGCATTTGATCGGTTTTGTTTTATCGATATTCACTGTGAACATTTCCTCTTTCTTTCGACCCTGCCAATCCCTCTAAGTATTTTCTACATCTTTATCATGTGCTCTCGCTCTCTCTCTCTCTCTCTCTCTCTCTCTCTCTCTCTCTCTCTCTCTCTCTCTCTCTCTCTCTCTCTCTCTCTCTCTCTCTCTCTCTCTCTCTCTCCTCTATTTCTAGCAACTTTAAGTCCACCTCGTTCAGATTTTCTTCATTCTCCCTCATTCGTAATTCTTGGACGTACCTTATAACAATCCTTTCAAGCATCGTTATGTGCTTTCTCAGGGGTGGGCTCCCCTACGAGGATGCATATCCTAGAGTAGGTCTCACGTAGGTGATGTGCTGTGATCTGAGAGGACTCCTTATTTAGGCTCCAGAAGCATGTTCTGATGTTTACTAGTTTAGAGTAGGATTTTTACTTGATTAGAGTAGGATTTTTACTAGATTAGAGTAGGATTTTTACTAGATTAGAGTAGGATTTTTACTAGATTAGAGTAGGATTTTTACTAGATTAGAGTAGGATTTTTACTAGATTAAAGTAGGATTTTTACTAGATTAGAGTAGGATTTTTACTAGATTAGAGCTCCTACCAGAGTGCTCAAGATTTTTTTTAAATACTGTACTATTTAATCATTGAAATCTGTACTTACAAAGCCAACTGTAGATTGTTGAATAAATACAAAATCTATCAATATCTTTTACAGAGAATATCAGTTGTGTGTGTCTATGGTTGGAAGCCAGATGCCAGCGAAGCATTTTTGAACGTTGCAGAATTAAAGGTGATTTTATTGAGAGTGTCATAGTGGGTTTGGGAGTCGATTCCCTCCCCTTCCCAATCCTCCCTTGAAGGGGATTCAGTCCTCTTTGTATCACCTGAAAGTCGGTGTATGTGAAATGTTCTGCCCTGAATCCGTAGACTTTAAAATGTGTTTAATATTTGGGCGGTCAGATATTGACTGCAAAAACATATGTTTAACTGCCACATTTACAGTCTGGGCACAACCTTCTCGTTACAGTGATGGAGATAGTGTGAAGGAAAATCAGTTACAGTAATGTGAGAGATAGTGAAAGTGTGCAGTGGGAGTCATTTAGGGTGTGTGAATGGGAAATAGGGAGTGTGTATGGTGGGGGGATATGGGGAGGGAGCATGTGGATGGAGATAGGGATGAGTATGTGATGGGAGATGTGGAGATAAAATGAGAGGGGAAGCGAGAGATGGGAACGATTCTTGTGGGAGGAGGGATAGACAGGGAGCGAATCTGGGAAAGGGGAAGAAGATCGTAAGGATATCTTGAGGAAAGGCGGAGATGAAGAGGTGAGAGAATGTTTACAATGATAAAGACAATGTGTATTGAAGATAGTTACATCAATGGAGGGTGTGAGAAGTATTTATTTACGCCCCAATCCAGTAAATAAATGATAAAGTTTGTATAGTATTCGTGTGTGTGTGTGTGGTGGAAGCAGTCAGTGCTGGAGGTTCGTGCTAGCAAGCCATATGCTTGACCCTTCGTGCTCATTTCTCCTGATGAAATGACGCAGTTATGGTCTTATGATAAATTCTGGAGGCTCCTAATGTTTACATGTTACTTGTGGACGGCTAGCCGGCCCAAGGTAATAGATTTGTAGTGCACATGAGCGTGTGTGTGTGTGTGTGTGTGTGTGTGTGTGTGTGTGTGTGTGTGTGTGTACTCACCTAGTTGTACTCACCTAGTTGTGTTTGCGGGGGTTGAGCTCTGGCTCTTTGGTCCCGCCTCTCAACCGTCAATCAACAGGTGTACAGATTCCTGAGCCTATCGGGCTCTGTCATATCTACACTTGAAACTGTGTATGGAGTGAGCCTCCACCACATCACCCCCTAATGCATTCCATTTGTCAACCACTCTGACACTAAAAAAGTTCTTTCTAATATCTCTGTGGCTCATTTGGGCACTCAGTTTCCACCTGTGTCCCCTTGTGCGTGTTCCCCTTGTGTTAAATAGACTGTCTTTATCTACCCTATCAATCCCCTTCAGAATCTTGAATGTGGTGATCATGTCCCCCCTAACTCTTCTGTCTTCCAGCGAAGTGAGGTTTAATTCCCGTAGTCTCTCCTCGTAGCTCATACCTCTCAGCTCGGGTACTAGTCTGGTGGCAAACCTTTGAACCTTTTCCAGTTTAGTCTTATCCTTGACTAGATATGGACTCCATGCTGGGGCTGCATACTCCAGGATTGGCCTGACATATGTGGTATACAAAGTTCTGAATGATTCTTCACACAAGTTTCTGAATCCCGTTCGTATGTTGGCCAGCCTGGCATATGCCGCTGATGTTATCCGTTTGATATGTGCTGCAGGAGACAGGTCTGGCGTGATATCAACCCCCAAGTCTTTTTCCTTCTCTGACTCCTGAAGAATTTCCTCTCCCAGATGATACCTTGTATCTGGCCTCCTGCTCCCTACACCTATCTTCATTACATTACATTTGGTTGGGTTAAACTCTAACAACCATTTGTTCGACCATTCCATTGTGTGTGTTTGTGTGTGTGTGTGTGTGTGTGTGTGTGTGTATGTGTGTGTGTGTGTGTCTGTGTAGGGTTCTGAGTGTGCCAGGTTCTCTGTGTCTGGTTCTGTGTGTGTGTAAGGTTCTGTGCATGTATAATGTTCATTGTATAGACTTATGTGTGTATCATTGTGTACACATATGCTCGTATATGTGTATGTACACATGTACACTTGTGTATTTGCGAGTGTGTACACAAGTTTGATGCCCGTGCCTATGAACTCTCATCTATGCAAATGCATCCACACATATATGCCAGCACACCTGTCAACACCTGCGTGGTACCTGTGCCGTCTCATAACTAACACGTGTCAAGGCACAGGTGTGTTTCTTCACCTTCTTGTAATTTAATGACACTGATTTAGTGATATCTGTCACCACAGCTGCCTAGTAGATGAGAAGGAAGTAGCTAAACACCTGTGGACGAAAAATGTGACAGGTGTCTAATAACAAGGTCGAACAGCTGTAGCACTCGGGGCATGCTGTAATTTCACCTGTGGTACGAAGTAGTCTCACGTGTGACGTGACACATTCACACCTGTTTCATGAAATATTAACACCTGTGATATGCTGTAATGACACCTGTAGCGAACTGTAATAACGCCTGTGGCTTACTATATAACATCTGTGGCTGGCTGTATTAACACCTGTGTTATGTCGTTGTAAAAAATGGATCGAAAGAATACAAATTACGAATATTCATGTTTACATATTCTCGTCTCTGAGGTGGCAGAATGTATACATGGGTGTGAACTGATTGGTTAAAGTTGGTTGAGATTGTTTAACATGTTAGTGATTCGCCAATGTCTAATCCGCTAGGGTTGTATCTGTCGATCATTTCGGTGTTGTTGGTGTGGATATTTATTGGTTGTGATCTGGTTGTGTGTAGCAATCATGTGTCCTTTGAGGTAGCTTTGTGATTTGTGCATTCTCAGCTACCTTGAAGATGTTGTTGTCGTCTTGTCTATATATTGAGATCGTTGTATGACAGTCTCCAAGTCATCAACGACATTGTTCTTGTATTAGATTGTTAACTCGATCTTCTGGCTGGGGTCGGTAAGGGTCACGATTCTGGTAATGCCTTTCAGGACTCTTTCCTCTGTTTTGTGAGCCGTGGAAAAGAAGCTCATTTGGAATAGCTTAATAGATGGAGCAGATACTGTAGTTATATATATATATATATATATATATATATATATATATATATATATATATATATATATATATATATATATATATATATATATATATATGTCGTACCTAGTAGCCAGAACGCACTTCTCAGCCTACTATGCAAGGCCCGATTTGCCTAATAAGCCAAGTTTTCCTGAATTAATATATTTTCTCTAATTTTTTTTCTTATGAAATGATAAAGCTACCCATTTCATTATATATGAGATCAATTTTTTTTATTGGAGTTAAAATTAACGTAGATATATGACCAAACCTAACCAACCCTACCTAACCTAACCTAACCTATCTGTATAGGTTAGGTTAGGTTAGGTAGCAGAAAAAGTTAGGTTAGGTTAGGTAGTCGAAAAACAATTAATTCATGAAAACTTGGCTTATTAGGCAAATCGGGCCTTGAATAGTAGGCTGAGAAGTGCGTTCTGGCTATTAGGTACGACATATATATATATATATATATATATATATATATATATATATATATATATATATATATATATATATATATATATATATATATATATATATATATATGACAGTGTCAGACCACGGAGGAAAATTTAAACAGGAATTTCCTTAAGTACTTTCGTATATTAATACATCTTCACTCCTTCTGAAGATGTATTAATATACGAAAGTACTTAAGGAAATTCCTGTTTCAATTTTCCTCCGTGGTCTGACATTGTCACATTTTTAATCACGTGTTTATTTTTCGTGATACACACACACACACACACACACACACACACACACACACACACACACACACACACACACACACACACACACACACACACACACACATATATATATATATATATATATATATATATACGTAGAAATATTTGTTTACATACATTTAGTAATATATATATATATATATAGAGAGAGAGAGAGAGTCGCTGGCGGCCAAATTCAGTCTCCATAATTCTGAAATAAAAAGGGCACTAAACTCGGTCTGTGCTCTCAGCTCCGGGGAAATAGAGTGCTCATTTGTCAGGCTTACCAGACCTACTACGGAGCTGGAATATTCCGTTATTTACCACTGCATAATTGCCACCGACAAGGCAACGAGGCTCGTTCGAATCCCCTGGAGTGGCTCTGTGCCTCGTTTACATCCGCCCAGCGACCGTGTTGTTTTGCTGGTGCCTCCCTTGTACATGGTGTGGGAGAGGGGGGGGGTGTTGATGGGACGGGGGGGTGTTGATGGGACGGTAGGTATTGATGGGAAGGTGTGACGGTATAGCTTGACTGTACATGGTGTGGAGGGGGAGGGTGTTGATGGGACGGGAGGTGTTGATGGGACGGGGGTGTTGATGGGAAGGGGTGACGGTATAGCCTGACTGTACATGGTGTGGAAGGGGGGTGTTGATGGGACGGGAGGTGTTGATGGGACGGGAGGTGTTGATGGGAAGGTGTGACGGTATAGCCTGACTGTATAGGGTGTGTGTGGGAGGGATGACAGGGTGTGTGGGGCAGGGAAATAGGGTGCATGGTGACGGAGAGAAGGAATGTGGGAAGGGTGGAATGGAGGGTATAAGAAGGAATGGTGTCCTGAGGGGCTGGAAGATGGGTGTGGGATAGTAAAGAATGAAGGATATAACAAGGAACGAAATGGGTTTATTTCATTTTTTGTCTTCTTTTCTGTCAGAAAGCATTCGACATTTCCCCACATAAGCGGGGGCCATTGTGTGTGGGGGGAACAATGTCCGAATCGTCGAATTCTTTAGCTGGAATTGTCTCATTTCCATCCAGACAACAGCTAGTGTATCTGGACGAATGTTTAACCTTTGTAAGAAAGTAGTAATAAAGAGGGAGTAACGGGTTACAGTGAGAGATATTGAAGTGGAAAGAGGTAACGAGGGAAATTTAGCAAGTTAAAGAACTAATATTGGTTTATAACTTGTTAGAGATTAGGCTCAGTTATATCAATGTTTCCTGATGATGCAAATTCGAAGAGAAGACTGAGAATAGATGAGTAATGTGGTATATATATATATATATATATATATATATATATATATATATATATATATATATATATATATATATATATATATATATATATATATATATATATATGACTGAAAACTCACACCCCCGAAGTGACTCGAACCCATACTGCCAGGAGCAACGCAACTGGTATACAGGACGCCTTAATCCGCTTGACCATCACGACCGGACATAAGGAAGTGCCGTTCCATCTGTACCATCCGAGTGCCGGCGGGGAAGTGGTTCAAATAGCTTCGGCTATCACTTCCTTATGTCCGGTCGTGATGGTCAAGCGGATTAAGGCGTCCTGTATACCAGTTGCGTTGCTCCTGGCAGTATGGGTTCGAGTCACTTCGGGGGTGTGAGTTTTCAGTCCTTAGTCCTGGGGACCATTCAGGCTTGTTCTCATATATATATATATATATATATATATATATATATATATATATATATATATATATATATATATATATATATATATATATATATATATATATATTGCAACATGAATTAGACACAATGACCAACTTACACAACAGAAAATGAAGAGACGACGACGTTTCGGTCCATCCTGGACCGTTATCAAGTCCTGTGGAGCAACACATGACTTGATAACGGTCCAGGACGGACCGAAACGTCGTCATTTTTTTCGTTTTCTGATGTGTTATTTGGTCATCATATCTTCAGCCCCGTTATTGTGACTCAGCGTCTGCATATGAATAAGACGTCCTCTGAAGGAAGGCTGTAAAATGCGCCGTCGACGTCGTCCCAGAAGACTGTAAGGTTATGTTGAGGCAAAAAGTATACACTAAGGCGATCCAGGCAACTTTATACATCGAAAAATGAAAACAAAAGACATAGGAGTAGATTTTACACTCAATCTACCACCAGAGTATCACAGGCGTACATTAGTAGAATAACGACGGTAGTGTATGTTAAATACGCAATTTCTGTGTAACGTTCAGGAGCATATAGTTACGCAACTGTGTGTGAGACGCAGTTCTGAGCACACAGCAACACCTGATAACGCTGTCAGCTGTGGAACCCACTTGAGAAAGTATACCCCCCTTGCCCCTCCGTCATATGTAGAAGTATACCTCTTCTTCCTTCCCCACATGTGGAAGTATACCACTTACTCCTTACCCACATGTGGAAGTATACCACTTACTCCTTACCCACATGTGGAAGTAGACCCCTTACCCCTCCCTCACATGTGGAAGTATACCCATTACCCCTTACCCACATGTGGAAGTATACCCATTACCCCTTACCCACATGTGGAAGTATACCCATTACCCCTTCCCCACATGTGGAAGTAGACCCATTACCCCTCCCCCACATGTGGAAGTATACCCCCCTTACCTCTCCCCCACATGTGGACGTATACCCCCTTACCTCTCCCCCACATGTGGAAGTATACCCCCTTACCTCTCCCCCACATGTGGAAGTATACCCCCCTTACCTCTCCCCCACATGTGGACGTATACCCCCTTACCTCTCCCCCACATGTGGAAGTATACCCCCTTACCTCTCCCCCACATGTGGAAGTATACCCCCCTTACCTCTCCCCCACATGTGGACGTATACCCCCTTACCTCTCCCCCACATGTGGACGTATACCCCCTTACCTCTCCCCCACATGTGGACGTATACCCCCTTACCTCTCCCCCACATGTGGAAGTATACCCCCCTTACCTCTCCCCCACATGTGGAAGTATACCCCCTTACCTCTCCCCCACATGTGGAAGTATACCCCCCTTACCTCTCCCCCACATGTGGAAGTATACCCCCCTTACCTCTCCCCCACATGTGGAAGTATACCCCCCTTACCTCTCCCCCACATGTGGAAGTATACCCCCTTACCTCTCCCCCACATGTGGAAGTATACCCCCCTTACCTCTCCCCCACATGTGGACGTATACCCCCCTTACCTCTCCCCCACATGTGGACGTATACCCCCCTTACCTCTCCCCCACATGTGGAAGTATACCCCCCTTACCTCTCCCCCACATGTGGAAGTATACCCCCTTACCTCTCCCCCACATGTGGAAGTATACCCCCTTACCTCTCCCCCACATGTGGAAGTATACCCCCCTTACCTCTCCCCCACATGTGGAAGTATACCCCCCTTACCTCTCCCCCACATGTGGACGTATACCCCCCTTACCTCTCCCCCACATGTGGACGTATACCCCCCTTACCTCTCCCCCACATGTGGAAGTATACCCCCCTTACCTCTCCCCCACATGTGGAAGTATACCCCCCTTACCTCTCCCCCACATGTGGACGTATACCCCCCTTACCTCTCCCCCACATGTGGACGTATACCCCCCTTACCTCTCCCCCACATGTGGAAGTATACCCCCTTACCTCTCCCCCACATGTGGAAGTATACCCCCCTTACCTCTCCCCCACATGTGGACGTATACCCCCCTTACCTCTCCCCCACATGTGGACGTATACCCCCCTTACCTCTCCCCCACATGTGGACGTATACCCCTCCCCCGTGCTCATCAAGCACCATACACCGGCGTATCAGACGCCGCGCGTATTTCTGAAAGGTCGCTGAAGGTGGTGACGGGAACGAGGTAGAGTCGGAATTGCAATAGGTCTGTGGTGCCGTGTTGGGTGCCTACTGTGTGGCCAGGCACCCTGCACGCTGCCATAGGCCTCATTACGCTCTATACCTCCTGGTGTATCCCAGCTCGTTGTCCTCTTTCGTGTGTATGATATATCGACGAGTGAGTGTATGTGTGTGTGTGTGTGTGTGTGTGTGTGTGTGTGTGTGTGTGTGTGTGTGTGTGTGTGTGTGTGTGTGTGTGTGTGTGTGTGTGTGTGATGTATGGACGTGTGTGTGTGTGTGTGTGTGTGTGTGTGTGTGTGTGTGTGTGTGTATGTGTGTGTGTGTGTGTGTGTGTGTGTGTGTGTGTGTGTGTGTGTGTGTGTGTGTGTGTGTGATGTATGGACGTGTGTGTGTGTGTGTGTGTGTGTGTGTGTGTGTGTGTGTGTGTGTGTGTGTGTGTGTGTGTGTGTGTGTGTGTGTGTGTGTGTGATGTTCTTGTTGGTGGTCCGTTATTATTTGCTTCATTCTTTCTTTGTTTTTTCTTCCTGCCTGTTTGCTTTTGTTTGTTTGACAGCGAGGCTCGATGCCCGTCCTCGTAGCTCATAACCTTCTTAGCTCAGGAATGAGACTTATTCCACATCTTTCCTGTTTGGTTAATTGGGTTATCAGGTCTGGGCTTCACGCTGCATACTCAGGAATGGGCTCACGTAGGTTGCAGAAGGACGCTACAGCGTTTATGTGGCTCCCCTTGAATAATATATTGAAAACTATCCTGCCGAATCCCAATTTAGGACGATCCTGGACCAAAACAAACCGAAAACTCATAAATGAAGGAATAATTTAATTGTTGATTGCATTATCTAGTGCAATGGATAATGGCGCTGAAGACTCTAAGAATGAGGCATTGCTTGTCTATTATCGTGGAGTGATAGTTAGAATTAACACCAAGGGTGGAATGACAGTGAAAATATGATTACAGCTACAGGAGAAGTTGATAGTGAAAGGCCGGTCAGTGCAATTAATATCAACTGTTTTGCAGGACAAATATTGCAACGCCAGTACAATAATTTTGTTTGACAATTGAGAGAAACTGTGTAGCAAATTTAATATGTACGCAGTGGATTGGGAACACGTTTCTGCGGTGGGGGTGTAGCAGAGGAGGAGTGTGGGAGTGTGAGAGTGTGGGAGTGTGGGGGGAGTGTGGGAGTGTGAGAGTGTGGGGGAGTGTGAGAGTGTGAGAGTGTGAGAGTATGGGAGTGTGAGAGTGTGAGAGTGTGAGAGTGTGAGAGTGTGAGAGTGTGAGAGTGTGAGAGTGTGAGAGTGTGAGAGTGTGAGAGTGTGAGAGTGTGAGAGTGTGAGAGTGTGAGAGTATGGGAGTGTGAGAGTGTGAGAGTGTGGGAGTGTGAGAGTATGGGAGTGTGAGAGTGTGAGTGTGTGAAAGCAGCGGAAAGTTGTACACCTGTTAACCCAACAGGAACAATAGAGTTAACAATTCTAGACAAGTAAAAAAACTTTAAGATTTTGAAATAAGTATTCTTGAGACGACAGTGACAACAGAGAAGACTACCATTGTAAGCACGGGTAGAGAGAGAGTTTGAGTGTGCAGCTGCTCTCTAGTAAGCACGGGTAGAGAGAGAGTTTGAGTGTGCAGCTGCTCTCTAGGAAGCACGGGTAGAGAGAGAGTTTGAGTGTGCAGCTGCTCTCTAGGAGTGGAATACTATTACAAAATATGAAACCCCGTTCAGAGCTGGAGAAATTACTGACCTGGAGAGACTGCTAAGATCTTTTAAAGCCAGAATCCACTCAATAAAACTTTTAAGTTACTAGAACCGCTTAAAATGTTTAAATCCGCATTTTCTAGAGCGCAGGAGAGAGAGAGAGAGAGAGAGAGAGAGAGAGAGAGAGAGAGAGAGAGAGAGAGAGAGAGAGAGAGAGAGAGAGAGAGAGAGAGAGAGAGAG